>NW_007727057.1:402467-446377 GCF_000696425.1 Galeopterus variegatus
AAAATTTCCCCTTGGGGTTTTTTTTCCCCCCCCCCCCCCAGATTGCACAAAAAGTATGAATTTAGATTGCAAATATCCTTTAGGGACGGCTTACAGTTATGGATTACCAGAGTATATATACAAGGATACTTCAAAAAGTTGTGGAAAATAGAATTAAAAGATAGTATGAATCCTTTCATGAACTTTTAAAAGTACCCTTGTGTATTTCTTCCCTTCCAAGAGAGCTTAGATGGGATGGGTGAGTTTCTTTTTTGTTTCATTCTGTGCAGTGGGGTTTATATCTCACTCACCCTTACACAGTGGATCCAGCAGGGACCTTGAGGAGCCCTGGGATTTATCTCCCATTCCCTTCCCTTGGAGCAAGGGTCACAGTGGAAGCTCAAGGTCTGACAACTTCAATAAAAATCTTCAGATCAAAAGTCAGAGTTGATACTCTTTTATCTCGTAGGGTTTCCAGGTTACTTTGCTTTTGAGGCCTGACATTTTTATTACTTTTGTGTTAGCACAGTGATGCATTTAAAAAAATACTTAAAAAACTTATCTGACATCTTATTTTGTTTAGAAGGGTTGTTCAGTGTATCTAATCTGCAATACTGTCAGGTATAGAAGTCCTTCTGCCTTTATTTCAAAGGTAAAGAAACATAAACTCATAGTTAACATGACAGATGTTTTGAACAACCGTGTATGCTCTGTAGATATTAATTTTAAGACAAGACCAGAGTCAGGCTTTCTGATGATGCCTGGCACCTTGCTTTTCCCTCTGTACTTAAAAGGGATCAGTGTCTTAATCAGCTTTGATTTGACTATAAGAAACAGAGCCTATTAAAAATATGCTAAGCCAAAAGGAAGATTTGGGTTACAGAACCCACAGGTAGGAGGTGCAGTCTGACCTCAGGTTGACATTGGGTGTAATGAATCATCCAAATTCAAGGCAGTCACTCTCTCTGCCTCTCCCATCTTCAGGATCCCCATCTCTGCATTTCTCTTGTGTTTGCTTTATTCTCTCACTTTTTCTGTCAACTAACTTTCTTTTTGTTATTTTGTGTAAGGTGAAAAATGACCATTCCAGACCCTTTAAATTACCTTATAGCTCAAATACTCAACAGAAACTGACTGGGGTCTGTCAGTCCAAACTCCAAAACAATCACGTTTGACAATATTGTGGCTCAGTGTGGACCTTTTCTTCCAATCAGCTTTGGCCAGGGTGTCAGCTTGGGATATGACAGTGGACTCTATGAGAATGGGGCATGGACATATTGTTTAGAAAAAGAGCATAGGGAGGAAATTATTAAAAGATAACATACACTCATCTCTAATACCACTAGATGTATATATGTATATATATGTATATATGTATTTATATACACATACACCTGTGTATATGTATACGTATATTTATATACACATATATATATGACCAAAATTCATGGCCTGGCAAAGTTGTTGGTGTGCAATTTTGAAGCATGCCAACAACTTATGCTCATAAAACAAAATAATGGCATGACTTGTTTCCCCTTACTTTAAATAAGAGTAAGACTTAAAAATATCTTTGTGTTCATATTAACCTTTTGTTCATGTAATATGCTTGGTAGATTGGTGTTTATTTTCTTTCCAAGGTGTGCATGAAAGAATCACTAAATGAAGTTTAATGCTTTGTTCCAGCTAGTGTGTGCCAAACAGAAGATGCAAAAAAAATGATCTTTTAAAGTCTGACTCCTTGTAGATGATGGTTGCCAAAAAGAAGCTAGCTTTTTATGTTGATTTAATGAATGGGCCAATCCATCATGAACAGGACAAGAAATTGCTACTGATTATGAACCTGTTTCAGATATTTTATTCACCTAAGAACCTGTAGGATCAGTTTTTTCCTTGGTTTATTTATTTCTTGCAATCATTGTCAAATCTATAATTTATGTTCTTTTGAGTAGTGGGTAGAGGAAAAGAAGATATATAAGTGCAAGTGTGTGGGGGGAAAGGAGGGAGGAAAATTATTTTAAAGAATTAAGAGGAATATCTTAGATGGAATAGAAAACTACATTGACAGGAGATAATTTGAGAATACACATTTGCTAAAGAAGACAAAAATAAGTCATATATTTGGGAGTTCTTTGAGATCCAGAACAATTCCTGACGAAGCACCATGGGAGGTGTTGGAAATCTATGGGTGATAATACATCTAGACATGATTTGAGAAGGTAGAAGAAAACTGGGATAGGTCACTCTCTATCCACACAGGGAATGGAAAAAGTGGTGTAGGGAACTGGAATAGAAGGAAATGAAATGATTTAAAATATGTTGCAGTTTTTGTTCAGAAGATACTCTATACCCCTTAAATACTACCTACCTTCTAGTACTTGCCAATTTTGTATTTGTCAAACAAATTGATTGCAAATTCTCTAGTTCTCGAACCACATTGTGATAACTATTAAAATATACAATAAACTAATTTTGAATTGAACAATTGATCAGGTTCTCCTGTGTAACCTTCTTTGTTTGTTTATGTTGTGATATGACTTTACTAAAACAAACTTAGGATAATTTACGTCCTGGGAAATAGTTCTGGGATTTCAGTTCATTTCCCCGCAGGCATCATTTCAGGGGATAATCAACTCATGCTTTTTTGAGTGTTCACAAACTCTCATTAAGAAGTGTGATAAAAGAAAGAGAAATATCTCATGTCCTCACTCATAAGTGGGAGCTAAAAAATAAACAAATAAATTTAAAAAAAGAAGAAAGATAGATATAACAATCACAATAATATGTTGAACTTTCAAAAGGAGAGAGCAAAGCTGAGGCTATCAGAGGTGCGGAAGGGGGAAGGGGAGCATGGGTAAGGGAGGAATTGGTAAAGGCCATGAAAAACGATTATGTTGTATAATGCTAAATATCATAATTATTGTGATTTGAGCATCATATATTGCACACAGGTATTGATATTCAGCTCTGCACCTCACAGATATGTACAATCAACTATGTTACGAAAAAAATAAAAACCAAAAATAAAAAAGCAAAAAAACACAACCAAGTGTGATAGAAAGAAATATACTATGCTTCTAAGAAGTCAGTATCATTCACCAGTATTATCATTATTCACCAGTGTAGACCCTATTCTTAACTAGTGCAGTGCCTGGCACAGTGTGTGTGCTCGATTATTATTTGTTGGATGAATAGAAAAGGTAGATGTTCTTTTAGTTCCAAAGAGAATAAATGACATGATATACTGTCCTGGACTTTTCATTTTATTTTAGAGGGTATAATCAGGTATATAAAATAAAATATAATTGTGATATCAAATTGATTTGTAATTCAGGCATGGAATCTAGGAGTTTCTGGGTCATAAAATGATGGTTAAGGCTGACTCTCCATAATCTATATTAACTGCTAGTTTGTCCCTGATAACCTGTCCAGAGTTCACTGCCATTAAAGAGAGCAAGAATCATGAACTGCAGCCTTCCTGGACACATAACTTATTTCTTTTCATATGGTATTTACCTTGAATAGTGATAGGTATATTAAAATATTATTAATAATAAAGCATATAAGTCTGTTTTATTTTGGAATTTTGAAATTAAAAACTTAGGGAAGAAAGGATGCAATAATAAAATGAATTGAATTATGAAGTAATATATTTTAGTAAAATTAAAATAAAATTTCAAGGGCCGGCCCGGTGGCGCACTGGATAGTGCGCCGCTTGGGAAGTGTGGCGGCGCTCCCGCCCGAGGGTTCGGATCCCACATACAGACCGGTTCCCGCTCACTGGCTGAGCGAGGCGCGGGAGCAACACTGAGGGTTGCGATCCCGTTGCCGGTCCCCGGTCTGGTACGGGGGCAACACTGAGGGTTGCGATCCATTGCCGGACACAGAAAAAGACAAAAAGACAAAAAAAAAAAAAAATAAATAAAATAAAATACAATAAAATAAAATTTCAATTATGATGGAGATTTCTTCAGATTTTCTCATGTAATGAGAACTGAGGACTAACGGGTACAAAACTATGCTACCTACTCTAAGTGAATCATTGTACAGTACATGCATGTATTAAAACGACACACTGTACCCACAAATATGTACAAGTAAGTAATTAAAAAAAAGAGAGAACCTAAGACCCTAGGTAGAAGAAAGAGAAATTTAGTCATAATTAAAACTGCCTTTAAGAGAAATTGTCAATTGATAATTTGGGATATTTCATTCTTTTATTTATTTATTTTTTCCTTTTTGTCTTTTATACTAACCGGTAACGGGATCGCAAACCTCAGTGTCACGCCCGCACCGCGCTCAGCCAGTGAGCGGGAACCGGTCTCTACATGGGATCCGAACCCTCGGCGGGAGCGCCGCCGTGCTCCCAAGCGGCGCACTCACCAGTGCGCCACTGGGCCGGCCCGAGAGGGATATTTTATTCTTGATAATCTGCTAGATTGAGTTGCTAAAGTGTAGGGATAATGTCCTATTCTTTGAATTCCCAAGGCCTAATACGAATTCTGGCCTCACTCTCTCCACAAGGAAGGGTAACTAGTAATAGTAACAAGCATGTTAATCAGGTAAATCAGTTGCTGTTTTGGCTAGAAATCCACCCATTAAGACCTGTATTGATAGTTCCAGTGGAAGCACCTCAGAATTCTTCAGAAATCCACCTCAGCCTTCTTCCCTTTCCCTAATAAAATGTTATAGTGCAGTGTTGCTTTAAAAAACGTTTGGGCCATTTGAATGGCGAGAATGTCACCAAACATACTACATAAAAACTTCATTTTCCACAGGGGCAAAAGGACAAAGCACTAAAGACAGAGGCTTGAATTTCAGTTTTGAATTGAACGTATCTTGAAACATGAGGCAATATATCCTTGGTTGACTAAGGCACTGTGTAAGATAAAATACCTTTTATAGAATCCATCTTGAAAAGTATTAGCCAATGACAGGCAATCAGTTGTTTTTCAAGAAGAGATGAGGACATGGTTAAAAGCCTTAATGTGGAAGTGAAATGGGCTTGCTGGTGCTTTAGGGGATGGAATGGGTGGTTTGTAGGGAAAGAGGTTTAAGTTTTCAGGCAAATTGTAAGTGCAATAAGATGTCATTGAAATGAAGTATTAGGGAATGTTAAATCTCTGGTCAGTGCAATAGGCCCAAAGAACAATTTGTTGGGCTCATCTTTGCCAGTTTAAGTGATGCTCTGTTCTATACTTACCCACAACTCTATACTACTTGCATGCTTTAATTCCCGTAGATGCCATTGACCTCTGTATCCAGCCTTAACCTTTCCCCTGACCTTGAGAATCATAGGTATGTGTTCCCACTGGCATCTTTACTTGTATGTCCTATGTGGTCTGAAATTAATATTTCACTCTTCCTCCTTTCTCCCAGTGCTACTTCCAGTTTCTGTTAATGACATCACCATTCATCCACCTGCTCAAGACAGAAAACTGGGAATCATCCTAGATGGGGCTGCTGATTGCCCTTGTGATGCTTTTGTGGAAACTAAAGGAGTTGACCTTTTTCTGGGCACACACAGATCCTACTTGATAAGCAAAGCTCAGGTTCGCTTTCAGTCCCCACTTTCTCCTTCAATGGGCTGTCCTTGTTCTGGGTATGACATGCAAACACATGTGACAATCCTCATTCTAGATTCTTCAACTTTCTTACTTACATATGACTAAACTTCAACACACAAATATCCTGATATCTGAAACTGTTTTCCTTCTCTGCTTCATTGTCCTTTAAATTAAATAGTTAATACAGAAAAAGTGCATATGTTATGTATATGTGCTTGCTCTAGTAACATAAAGAACACCAGAGGCCACAGAAACTTCCCACAAGCCAGAACATTATTGGCATCTTGCCTGGTCCCTTTTTGATCCTGCTCTGGTTCATGTCCCCATCATATCTCACTTTAGCTATTGCTGTAGGCTCCTAGCTAGATGTCAACTCCCCAGTATGCCCATGTCAATCCACAAACCATGTCACCACGAATTTAACCATTTCACTCCCCTACTTAAAACTCTTCTATAGATTTCCATTCCTTAGAGAAGTGCATCTAAGTTGCTCAGCATGGCAGGGAAGGCTGTCTGAGTTCTGTCCCCCATGTGTGTGACCAGCCAGATCTTCTGCCACTTTACAATTTAGGCAGACTAAGGGTTGTTCCCTGAACAGCTGGCTTAGCTGCTCGCCGGGCAGGAGGCAGTGCTTCGCGCTCTCTGCCGGCCAGTCCTCTCACATTTTATGATGATTCTCTCTCTCTGTCTGTCTCTCTTACCAGTCTGCTAGCTCTTTGAGGGCAGCAAATACTTCTCATTTATTTTTATTTCCAATCTGATTTCTGGAGCACAGCAGGGTTTAAGTGTTTGCATTGAAATGGTGAGGAAAAAAGTTTATCTTAATATCTTTTTGGGTGATGCCAAACCTTCACTCTAAATTTTTGTTTTAGACTCAACTGGTCATCTAGACACTTGTTCTGGAGGCTTTATAATGTACATTTATTTATTTATTTTTGTTGTTGTTAAAATGTAAACACAGTTCTGGGTTACCTTGGGTGAAGTTTCTTACTGTCTACACAGGGAATATGACAGTTAAAACAGTCAGAAAATAGTGTTGACTCCCCCCCCCCATTCCAAATAATTAAATGACTGTACCCAAAGGACTTGCTTGGCATCTTGTGAAGTCAGCTTACATGCAGCCTTGTCTGAAGGCACTCTTGGGTGGGGTTTTAGACGTTTTATTAGCATCTATATATCTTCTCTCTTTTTTTTCCCTACCACCCAGATTCCTAATTCCTTGCAGTTGCTGTTCAGAGTTCACTGAGGCTCCTATCAGCTGTGAGTCCAGGGCAGTTTCACTTGTTACAAAGTTTCTTCTCCACACTCTGACTTTAAATCTACCTTCTTCCAAGGCCAACATTTATTACTGGTTGTCAGGAGGGAAGAAATCCCATTAAATTAATTCAATTAGTGTATGAGTAACTGTCATTTAACTTAATCTATGGACAATCTCAAGTGTATCTAAATTTTTTATTTTATTTTATTTTAATTATTTTTTTTGAGGAAGGGACTTGGAGACAACCAGGCCCATGTCAACTTTACTTTTTCTACTGTGTGATCTTAGGCAATATGCACAGCCTATGTTGGCTTCAGTTTCTTCATCTCTAAAGTGAGGGGCTTGGGGGAAGATTAAAGGACATACAATATGTGAATTGCCATTGGAGAGCACAACACAGAGGTCTTCAACGTGTGGAAGTTTATTCCTGAATACTTCTATAAAGTCTATTATTTGGTAAAAGATTAGCTACTCCTGCTCATTTTTGGTTACCATTTGCGTGGTATATCTTTTTCCATCCCTTCACTATTAGTCTGTGTGTGTCTTTATAGGTGAGGTGAGTCTCTTGAAGACAGCATATAGTTGGGTCTAGTTTTTTGATCCAGTCCATCAGTCTGTGTCTTTTGCATGGGGAGTTTAATCCATATACATTTAGGGTTGTTTTGAGACATATTGTCTTATTCCTGCATTTTATCACTTTTCATTTAGATATTTTAAATATCTTTTGGTCTTTTCTTCCCCTTTCACTATTGGTCTTCAGTGTTTGTTGGTTTTCTTTGAAGTGGTAAGATTTAGTTTCTTTCTTTTTTCTCATTTGAATTTGTGTTTTACCAGTGGGTTTTATTCTTTCTTGTATATTTGTGGTAGTGATTATTGTTTTTCAGATTCCTGATGCAGGACATCCTTGAGAATTTCTTGCAGGGCTGGTCATGTGGTAATGAACTCTTGCAGTTTTTGTTTGTCTGGAAAATACACTATTTCTCCCTCATTTCTGAAGGATAGCCTTTCTGGGTATCGTATGCTTGACCAACAGTTTTTTTCTTTTTGTTCTTTGAATATGTCATCCCATTTTCTTCTCGCCTGTAGAGTTTCAGTTGAGAAGTCTGCTGTTAGTCTGATGGGGGCTCCCTTACAACTGACTTGATGCTTTTCTCTTGCTGCTTTTAGTATTCTCTCTTCATCTTTGAGCTTTGCCAATTCGACTATAATGTGTCTTGGAGAGGATCTTTTTGGGTTGAATCTGTTTGGGGATGTTTGAGCTTCCTGGATCTGAAGATCACTGTCTTTCCCTATACCTGTGATGTTTTCCATAATTATTTTGTTCAATAGGTTTTCCATGCCTTTTTATTTCTCCTCACCTTATGGAACAGCCATGATTCAAATGTTCATGAGCTTAGGATTGTCTGCCAGCTCTCATATTTTCTTCAATCTTAATAATTCTTTTTTTTCTTTTTTTGTTCACCTTGGTTATTTCAAAAATACATCTTCAAAATCAGAAATTCTTTTTTGTGCTTGTTCTAGCCTGGTGCTCAAGCTCTTTATTGTGTTTTTTATTTTGTTGAGTGAAATTTTCAGTTCCATGAGCTCTGCTACATTCTTTTTTAAGGTATTAATCTCTTTGCAAATTTCCTCCTTCATATCCTGGATATTTTTTTCTCATTTCATTGTGTTGTCTAACTGAGTCTTCTCTTATCTCATTGAGTTTCATTAAGATAGTTATTTAGAATTCCTTTTCAGTCATTTCAAGGGTTCCTGTTCTTTAGGGTCTGGTACTTGAGAGTTATTAATTCTTTTAGTGGTGTCATATTTTCTTTTCTTTTTTTCATATTTCTAATATCTTTACATTGATTTCTGGTCATCTGTTAGATTGGTTGCTTCTTCTATTGCTCTGGAGTGGACTTTGAGTAGAAAGATTTATTCCTCTTTTTCCAGGCTCCTCAAGTGACTCTACTTGTGTCATTGAGGTCAAATATGCTGTGGGCCTCCTGCATTGTGGTCATGGATGTTATTGTGGTGGTGAGTGTCCTTGTAGCAATAGAAGCTGTGGTGGTGGCTGTTGTGGGCCACCACCATAGAAGCTAAGCAAGTCCTCCCCAGTGTTGGTGGTGCAGGATCCTGCCTTCTGTGCAGGTGGGGTGGGGTGGTGAGAGCAGCTGGCTGGGTTTTCTTCCTGCCTGGAGCCTGCCTGGTGTCAGCAATGTGGAGTCCTGCCTTCTGCATGGAGCATATCTGAATTTTAAAAGAGGATACTTATTAGCTCAAAGGAATGAGGCTTGACTGGTGCATTTAGTGAGTAGTGCATCTGATATTTTTCTAATCATACCGAACGATGCACATGCTTATTCCTTTTCCCATAAATCAGCCATGTTTGAATGTCTCAAACTTATCCTTTCATAAAAGAAGTGATAAGCTTTATAAGTATTATTTAGTGACAAAGTCAAATGTAACATACAAAGCATTTCAAAATCAACTTGGGTGATTCTTATCTGCAGAGGTCAAACACAAAGGCAAAATCTCAGCTTCTTGATGCTGAATTAAACTTACAAGAAACAGGTTTAGTTTTCGACCTTCCTCCTTTTCTACCTCCACAACAATCTCATCCTGTGAGAAAGTGTGATTAGTATTGTGGGCAATTCTCTTTTACCTAGTCCTAATGCATACCATAGTGGTAAAGGATATTTGAAAACTTTGGTACATCTTTCAAAGTGACAAATATTTGTGGGAAATGTAGTATTTTCAGGGCAGTGTGCAATGAATTGAGACATGATTCCTGCAGCTTATTAGAGGCCCTAATGCTCAGATAGAAGGCAGGATGTGATAAATGTTATATAGGAGGTACAGATAGCCTCCCTAAGCTACAAGGAGAAGATTAATTCTGTACAGCAGAGACAGAAAAAACTTTGCAAAGGTGTGGCAACTGAAGAACAGGTATAATCTCAAAATGCAAAGATGTTGGGCAAGGGTGTTCCAGATAAAGGGAGGAGTGTGAGCCAAAATACAAAGGCAGGCGAAGGGAGGATGTGCAAGGGTGGGATGGGAGAGTGGTCAGAGCCTAGACCATTACTTTAGTTTTTGACTGAGAAACACCTCAGCACACAGCAGCTCTGCTGTTCTCCCTGGAAAAATAATTCGGGTGTGCTCCTTTTTGCTGCTTAACATATTTACAATTCAATTGTTTTCATTTGTCAATTGGCTTGATTTTAGAGATGATAAAACCCCTTTTGCTATCAATGAACACCCACATTTAGGAAATTGCCTCACTTTAATATTTAAATATTACATCTTAGTGTCTCATATTGTCCAATGAGTTTTACATTTTCTATAGCTTTAGATTATATCAGATACTGCCAATAAGTTTTAGCAAGTAATTATCGAGTACCAGCTATATACCACATGCCATTTTGATGCCTTCAATGAACTTACATTCTAGTCAGGGAGACAGACATTAAACAGTTGAACACATAGAGAAATAAGTAATTCATAGACTGACAAATAGTCTGTGCTTTTGCCCTGGCAAAAAGAACAGCAAGTTCTCAGTGGCTTAGAAGAGCAACATTTATTTCTTCCTCTCACATCTGGGGTTGGCCATGGTGAGTCTGTTGTGTGGGTTCTAGTCTGTGCCGTGTGTTTGTCATTCCAGAACCCTGGTTGAAAGGGCAGTGGTTACCTCAGACAAGCTCTTCTCAAAGTGGGGTGAGAGTCTCAGGAGCACATGAGGGCTGGTGAGGTTTACCATGTCTCTTAAAACTCTCAGTGGCACATTTTATTGTCACTCTCAACCACATTTCAGTGGCCAAAGCAAGTCACATAACCAAGCCTCAGATCAATGGACTGGGGGAAGTACACACTTCTTGAAGACGGTGCTGTGTAAATGAGTGAGTATTTGCCTCAAATAATCCAATCAAAAAATAAAGTTACATAAGAGTAGGATCTTTGAGAATAATCTATATTGTAAGGAAAATAAAACCAGGTAGTGGGATAGAGACTCTGGGTATTTTGTGAGAAGCTTCTTTAGATAATGTAGTCAGAGAAGAAGTGACTTTGGACTTGAGATCTGAATGATTAGCAACAGAAAGTCATGGAGAGAGTTGGGGAAAAGGCATTCCAGACATCAGCAGCAGTAAGTGCAAAGGCCCTGGGGTGTGAATGAGCTTGACTTGCCCAAAGGCTGGAAAGAAGGCTGATGTAGGTG
This sequence comes from Galeopterus variegatus, assembly GCF_000696425.1. NCBI lineage: Eukaryota > Metazoa > Chordata > Mammalia > Dermoptera > Cynocephalidae > Galeopterus > Galeopterus variegatus. Next base: position 413,461 of record NW_007727057.1, read on the forward strand.
AACTGGCAGACAATGGTGACTGGAGAGGAGCTCAACATGGTACAGAGGAGCCAGATTATATAGGAGGGTGTAGGCCACATGAGAAGCTTGGATTTTATTCTTACTTCAATGGGAAAACATTGGACTTTCAAGTCAAGGTAGTGACACAATGTAGTTTACATTTAAAGCAATATCTCTTGCTGCTATGTGGATTATGAACTGTGGGAATGAGGGTGGGTGAGGGTGAAAGCAGGAGATGAATTGGGGCTATTGGAGAAGTCTAAGAAAGAGAAGATGGTAGTTGGAAATAGGGTAATGGGAATGGAGAAGGGGAGAAATCTAATAGGGGACATAGTTTGAAGAATGATTGAAATAGAAATTATTAACTTTTCTGTTACAAGAGATGGTGTGCTTTTGAGTAGTCTCAGCAAACACAAATGACTGTGGTGGAAGGGAAAGAGCCCTGGATTTGGAGTTAGGTCTTTCTTTATCCAGGCTTTGCTTCTTAGGATGCGGCTGACCTAGGACAACTTCTTAACCATTCTGAGCATTAGTTTCCATAATTCCAGTAAACAAGTAAACAAATAAGTCAATAAACAAATGAATAGGGAATGACACTTAAGTCATGTAATATTCAGACTATTAAATGTGAAAGAAATTCACATAAAATACAAGTAGTCTGCAAGGGTAAGGCTAAGATTTCTTTGCCTTAAAGTGATTATTTGTTGGCATTATAAGGAAGTGTTCTAGATATAGGCAGTTTCATAAGCTGTGCATTCTGGAAGATGATACAGTGCTGGAAGTACTGGTTTATAAATTCACTGAAACCCTCACGTAAAATATGAGTGTTGTGTCTCCCAATCTCCAAGTGAGTGCAGTCACTGAGAAATGCAGGAGGAAGTGCTGAAGCTAGAAGTTTTCCTAAGCATGGATTTATGGTGTACACTCCTGGGAGCTACCCTCTCACAGGCTGACCTATATGCTGTTGCTGGGGATAAGGGATACTGCACCGTAAGCCTTATCAGTTAATATAGCAATATTGCTTATAATGGAGTGATTAAGTCACTGTTTTGGTGAAAACACCTTCACATCAAATTGAGCTGTCAGGGATTTGCAGGTAATGTAGCAATTTTTCAGACAGGGTTCTGGCATTTTCTGATAACATCACTGTGCTATATCTAATTAGTACTACTGCTGTTTGGTGTTTCCGAGATGTGAACTTCAACTACTTCATAAATCCTGGATTAGGGAGAGAGGTGACACTTTCTCAAGTATATGAATTTATTTTTCTCTGTTTTTTTCTCCCTCCCTCACATGAACTGGTCTTCATAGACCTTCTACTAGTACTCATTATGATGAAAAGCACAGGCAATATGTCCCAAGTAAACTTAAAGCTATTTCCACTTTGTGCTTCTAATAAAGATTCAGCTAATTAACGGTTATGTATACACCTTTGCATCTTCAAGGCTAAACATTTAATTGAGTTACATTAACATGAATAATCACAGTTTCTATATGTATGTGTCAGGCAGGTTCCATAAGAAAAAAAAGTAAATCAGTTGATTTAAGGGCCCACTCACAGAAAGTGAATATTAAGGAAATCAACAAAGGATGGGGAGGAACCCAGAAACTAATAACAAAGGAAGCCATTCAGGCCCCTAGGCTCGAAGGGAAAATAGCATTATGTAAGCCTGGTGAGAGCTGGAGCTTTGGAGAAGGGATCACAATATTAGCTGTAGATCTGGAAGAATGTAACTTGGCAAAAATGTAGTCCAAAGCATGGAGTGCAAGGAGAATATGCTAACTTCACTCTCCTCCCCTCTTCCTCCTTCCTTCTGGTTATGTCCATTGGCCAAGCCTACTTAAGACAGGCTGTAAAGGATCTCAGAAAATGCGGACCATCAGACCAGTCTTCTAGTGACAATGCAGAGAGGAGAAGAGCTGAGAATGGATTTAGGGGACTAGATGAACAATAACTGCACAATTTTTAATTCTCAGCTATTGCACTGTCTGGAATATGTTCCCAGTTACCTGAAAGTATTTTAGAAATTTTCTTTTTTTTTTTTTTTTTTTTCCTTTTTGTCTTTTTTCATGACCAGCAATGGATCGCAACCCGATAGTGTCGCGCCCATACTGGACCGGGACCAGCAACGGGATCGCAACCCTCGGTGTTGCTCCCGCACCCTGCTCAGCCAGTGAGCAGCCGATCTGTATGTGGGATCCGAACCCTCGGCAGGAGCGCCGCCACGCTTCTCAAGCGGCGCACTGTAGCAGTGCGCCACTGGGCCGGCCAGAAATTTTCTAAACAGTGGCCTAAGTCATCTTATGGGGTAATGTCAAAAAAGCCAACAACAGTATTGCAGTTTTCTAGGTTCGAAAATCTCTGGGTCATAAGAAACATTCCATGCATGCAGTGTTGGTTCTTCTACTGAGTACATTGAATGGTGGGATGGAAATTGTGGATTCTGGCACCACCACCAAATAAACATGTGAGTGAGATGAACCACTATGAGTCTGTGGACTTCTGTGTCCTCGTTTGTAATATAAGGGAGTTTCTATATTGTTGTAACTTGTGAAAGTCATTGTAACCGCTACTGAATCATGGATAACTTCTAGAATATATACTTAAGAAAAGTAAATCCACAGTCAAAAATTCACTTACTAACAAAAGCCACATATTTGTGATTTCAGTTTTATCTCTGTCTGGGATTATCTATAATATCACACTTAAAGCAGCAAGATTAGTTGCAGGTTGACATAAACACAGATATTGTTTTGTGCAAACAGTCTGTCTACTATAACTTTCTTCTCTGAAATTAATTGTAAACATTTGGAACCAATGAGAAGATGAAACATGAAGGACTGCTGGAATTCCAATACTGCAGAGATGGCAATGGTTTTATGCTTCCCTTACAACATATGCTTGTAAATAAGCATCTGTGGAAGGTCAAAGATAACATTAGTGGAGTCATTGTCTGCTTGCCATGGGGTCTGTACTTTCAAAACAGAGTTGAGTCTTCATCTCTTGCTCCTCATGGGATGAGCCTTTATTTTTCTTCTAGGTTGCTCTTCTGCCCTTTTAATGTTCTTTTCCACATTGTTTCCTTCTTTCTCTTTCAAATACTGTATTTTTGTCTGATTCGTATGCTTTTCTCCTAAGAGAAGCCATAATCTGGCAAGTAGTAGAGGCTGAGGGGTTCTCAAGAGCTGCTCACAGTATAGTAGAAGAAAGCAAGAGGATCAAAGTGTTTGCTGATAAAGTTCAGAGTTAATGGCATTGCTTATTAAGAGAGGAGCTGGCTCTAAGGTACAGAGGCATGACAGGAAGTAGTAGAGACAGGCAGGATTGGGAGTTTGAATTTTATTTGTATTCCAGCAGGAAGTCATTGAAAGGTGGACATGAACTGCCTACATTTCAGAAAGTTAGTTCTGGTTGTTTGGTAGAGAATGGATTTGAGGGCATCAAGAGTGGAGGCGCAGAAAACCAGTTCAGAGGCTATCACATCGCCAAGGTGAGAGACGACAGTGGGTTGGAGTCACGTGGGTAGCAGTGAAGAAGGAAACAGATACATACCGTGGTGGATGCTGTGCTGTGCTGTGCTATCCAGACTCCCCCTCGGGACTGAGGCACTCATTCTTCCAGCTGCTGGGCCGTTGGCTGCTAACAACTCAGAGCTCTACCTCCAAGACCTGTCCTTTCCTGGGGGAAGCACCTCTTCCACAATCACACCTCTGGGTTGGTCAGACCCAGTGACTGGTCAGTGAGGGCTAAGTATAAAGGTCCTTGCCTTAATTGGGGACAACTCTAAAAGACCGTTCTAGCTCCAGAGCTCCCTGTGGAATCAGCTGAGGCGTCTGCTGCAGCTGCCTTCCAGTCTAGCCTCTCCCTCTCCCATCCCACTTACCTATTTCCTTACAGATATTGTCCTGAGTACATCCCCAATAAACTTCTTGCATGTAAATCTCTCTCTCTCCGTTTTCAATCTGAACCAAGACAATCCAAGATCAATTTGGGGGATAGAATTGTTAATTCATTTGTTATTGAAATGTATTTCATTATACATATTTATAGGGTACAGAGTTGAATATCAATACATGTGTAGGATGTGTGATGATTAAATCAGGGTAATTAGCATAGTCACCATTACAAAACTTAATTATTTCTTTGTGATGAGGACATTCAATCTCACTTCTAGCCATTTGATAATGTGCAGTAAGTTGTGAACTGATCAGAGAGGAGTGAATACGAGCAGCTGAGTAAGGAAAAAGGAAGAGTCTGTTATGTCTGCAAGGTTTCTGACTTCTACAGCTAGAAAAATGATCAGCCTTCTATTGAGTTTGGAGAGACTGATGATCATTTGTAGGGTTTTGGATACGTTTTTTTTTTTTTAGAAGACACAGAGATTTGCCTGCTCCGTTAGGAGGTGTCAAGTATGTAGTTAAAGACATGAGTTGTCCCCTTCCTCAGATCCCCACTGCCACCTCCCTCATCCTGGCCATTGTCTTCTGTAACAGCCCCTGACTCATCTTTCTGGTTCCAATTATACTCCTCTTAAATCTATTCTCCATTCTTTAGTTTAGGCAACATTATAAAACTTTATAATTTAAGCTTTATGCTTAAAATGCTTTCCTGGTGACCCATTGTACTGAGGATAAAGTCAAGATCCCTTAATCCGGCTTGTAAGGTCTGCCACCTGGACTCTGCCCAGATTCTGGGCCTCATCTCATTTCTCTCCCTCATATTTAGCACACTGAAATTTTGTATGCCTTGAATGCACCCTGTGTGGCCTTATTTCAGGGCCATTGCACATAGTGTTTCTTCTGCCTGGGACATTCTTACTGCTTCTCACTCCCCCTTCCCCAGGCTGACTTCTACTCATCTTTCAGGACCTAGTTTAAATGTTATCTCTGTGGGGAGGACTTTCTGTCTTGGAAGACCCCACTGTGATATATTTGCAGAACTCACTATGCTTTTCTTATCATAGTTCTTATTACACTTTTGTTTTGACAGGGTCCCTGGCAATTTATTCCTACATTCAGGGAAAGAAAAGTCTGGTCTAAATTCGCATAAAATTCTGTTTTATTTTTCCATAGAGTCCTGTCCTTTCTCATAGTCTCCTTTTATCATCAAATCTAAAAACACTTAAAACTGCCGACAACTCCCGATCTGAGACCCTGGGGTGTAGGTTCCATTGAAATTGGCTTCTAGGTCACATAAAACTTAATGAAGTTGTCTCTTTACAACTCACCGCCCCCTCCTCCCACATCACCTTCTGGCCACAGATATTGTAGAACCAGGAATTCTAAAAGCAGCAACAGATTTCCCTCCTTATCCAACTAAGGCACCCTAGGAAGAAGGGGGAGTAGCTAGCATCTGCCTACTTTGCTCTCCTTTCTGAACTTTGCTCAGCATGAACACGGTGTTCTGGCTACAAGTTTCTCAAAGATGTCCCTCGTGTTTTTAAGGCACACCACCTTATCTGCATAAGTCTCTCTGGTTTTATAATGGCTTAAATCAATTTACTTTTTACCACTCATTAGAAATTTCTTCATCAGAGGCTAACCTGCTCAGACATCTGTCTCTGAAATGCTGAGAAGGTAGGGATGAGAGAAGCATCAGGGATTCTGGGGTGCCCTTGAGCAAGGATTTCAGCCTCAAATTCTTTACAAATTTCTCTAAGGTCCTCAGGGCTCTTTCTAGAAGAAACTTATGAGCTTAACATTCCCAGACTTGACTTCAAGCACTGAGCATGCCCTTGATCTAAACCTTCTGGATGGCTGCATTCATTAGAGACATAGTGGTCAGAGATCACATCTAGACCCTACCCCTCAAACACCAGGGTCCAATCAGAAAGAGTTTTGTCGATGCCAATCAACTTGGCAGCCTTCACCACATGCAACAATGATTTATGGCTTGTATTCAGCAAACATTCCACTTTACAGGTGATTTTTTTTGAGAGTTCTCCTTTGGAGATCTGAAAGGTAATATCATCCTGGACTTCCTTGGCTGAGAAATGGATTAGCTACTAGCCCTTGAATTACATTCGATTGCCTGTCCATAAGCAGAGTAACCAACCTGGTTGGCCAGATCTACACACAGAGACTTTGTTCATGATGCCAGATCTCATCCATGGTTCCCTATAGTCTGTGGCTCAATTAGTGTCCCTCCCTCAAAAGTGACATTGTTAGGAACCAGCAGAAGTCATTAGGGGTTGAGGCATAGAAGATGGACAGAGATGGATTTTATGACCATTCTGTAGAATTCTTTGGTTTCTCAGGGAACACTGGGGTCAATGGCAACGCAGTCACTTTTCTGTTCATCTCAGATTGTCTTTTCCTGTGGAGGTGAGACCCTGAGGGCAGAGGCTGTATCTGAGTTATTCACTACTGTATCCCTAGTACCTGGCAGGGCGTCTGGCCCAGAGAAGTCACTCAATAAATATTCATGTGGACATTCATCTGGATCTCTGATCTGCAGATTTCAATAGCATATATCTTAATTCATGCTTATAGAGCTAGGGCTGGGTCTGAAGCTCACAGACCCCTCGAGCCCATTCACAAACCCTTCACATGCAGTTCTATGAGCTGGGTAACTGGCAAAAAGGTCCCTGGAACCTTGGTTGAAGTAGAACTAGTCTTTGCTCAGCACATGCACATCTAGAAGCTAGGCAGTATGAAGAGAAACTCAAAAACTCAACTGCTGCTGGCAAAATCCAAAGTAAAACTGAACTGAACAGCTGCCAGCAGAGTAAACATGCTCTATTTTTAGAGCCGAGCTCTCTGCTGCCAGCCTGCTTCACAAAACTGCAGAACACACAAAAGCAATTAACTAGAAAGATACATGGGTACACATGCATACTAACTCCACCCACACAACTTGTTTACAAGAAATGTCCAGGGACCCTGACTAAATTATCCTATTTTCCCCACAGTGCTTCATTTGGGTCTGGTTTTAGAATTGGCTAGTTTGTCTCAGCTGTTCTTTTCCTTGCCCCCCTTGAAGTCCTGTCCTTTCTAACCAGCTCTCTGTACCCACAGGGAGAGGTTTTCAGTCTGGATCTCTGCTGACATGGCATTTGCTATCTTTAGAGTCTGAACAGAAGTCCATGGGGAGTACTGTCCACTCTCTTTCACTACACATTGTTGTAGCTATTTTCAATGTCTATCTTCTGTGGAGATTGTAATCCCCATGAAGGCAAGCATATATTACCTTTGTATTGGCAGTATTTTGCAGAGTTCCAGCATATGGCAAGAGCAAAGGAAATCTTAAATCCCTGAAGGGATTACACATTTCTGGCAAACCAACTGAATGACCTTGGGGAAGATTCTTTATCACTCCAGGCCTAAATTTTCCCATCAGAAAGATGAAAAGTTGAGTTCTGGTCTCTAAAATAATCTAGGCCTTAGAATCAACAATTTTCCTTGCCTTGGGGTAAATCATTTTAGATTGCTTGAGCTTTTTGTGCCCTTCTAAGGGCTTTGTTATTAATCAACAAGACTATGTGTAAGATGTTGTGTGGGATACTAATTTAGAAAAAGGCATTTAACATCTCACTTCCTACATCTTCTCTTCCTCATTTTTTAGGGGTTGATAAAATGCTGGCTTTTTAAAAAAAATTTTTGGTGCTGTAATACTAAAGTAATATAATACTATTAATTTTCAACTATCACTGAATAATGTTAAATTTCCAGTTCTGCTATGCTGACAACCCTATTTGTAAAATCACTTGCATTTTCATATATGTAAAGTGTCAGATATATTTCTCTCAGCAGCATAGTGCTTTTTAACATGTATATTTATTTTTAACATAAAGTTCCACTGTGTATATTTTTATTATGAGTTTGACTTGAAGCATTTTTTTTATTGTAATTTATTTTTTCATTGTACATGTTTATAGGGTACATTTTTTTGTACCAATACATGCATATATTATATAACGATCTAATCAGAATAGTTCACATGTCTATGTCCTACACATGTATCATTCCTTTGTGGTTATAACATTCAAGATCCTCTTTTCTGGGTATCTTGAAATATACAATATAATATTATTGGTTATCGTTACCTTAGAGCACCAGAACTTATTCTTACTTTCTAACTGTAACTTATACCAATCTATCAACTTTTCTCCCTTTCTCTGCCTCTGGTAACCACTATTCTACTCTATTTCTCTCTTTTTCTTTTTAATTAATTTTTCTTCATTGACTCATGATAATTGTATATATTTAGAGTACAATATGATATTTTAACTGTTTTGGTTACTTTATTTTATTTGAGTGGTGGACTTACATGTTGATCTAACTTCTTTCTCATTTATAGGCTCTAAATGGGTGAGTCCAGGAAACACAGATTCAATATGACTATCTTTCCATTTCTGGATATAACATAATTCTAAATCTGACAATTATCAGAAAGTAATATCCATTTGCAAATGGGATTAGCTAGCTGCTATTTTTGAAGAAATGAAACTTGTTCTGTTTATTTTACTCCCATTAATGAGATGACTTTGCTAATAAGAACATTTCCTCTAACTCCCCAAAGCTTGTGTAGTAGGCTGAAAACATGTGGTAAAACCCAGTATTATTAGTAGCAACCCCTTCCTCTCATCTGTCATTTTATATATGAAGGCAGTGGGATGAATAGAATGACTTCTGAAATGACCTGTGAAATTTATACTATTCTATAAACTCTGCATGAGGTTAAAAAAAAATCCCAAGTACATACAGTTGCATTACACCTTTTCTCTTCAAGGTGCTACCTTATATTTATGCATTTACTATGAATTGTTTCATGTATCTCTATTTTTCAGTAGCTGCTCAGTACTTGATTTTGAAATTATTCTCCTTTCCTTTCCTTTTCCTATCTCAAATACCTCCATTTTATACATATAAGTTTTTTAAAGCTATTTGTTCTATCTTTGATTCACTTAATGATTATATCTGTGTATAAATCGTCTTAAGATCATGCCCTAACAAGAACAAATTCTGCTCTTCTTTTGAGTAGGTGCAATAAAAGCCCTGTCAAATAGTCTGTGTGCTTTTAGGTTTATAATACAAATTTTGTGATACACTATTACAATTCAACTGCAGTAATGTAAGTATAGAATATAAGAAATATGGTAGAAAGAAGCCAAATGCTATTTCAGAAGCAGATAGGAAGGATGTGAATAAAATGGAATTAGCAGTGGGATAATTTTTACTGTGTACACCATGAGTGAACAACAATGGAACCTGAGAAGATTCCTATCGCTCAGGTGTGTAGTGATTCTTTGAACTGGAAAATGCATTTTGCTATACAAGCTTCATTAGCATCACAGCCTTGAGTTCCTGTCATAATGCCCAAATGCAGCTGAGAGCACTGCCCTGGGCCTTCCTGCACCTGCCATGCATGGATCACTGACCAGAGCCAAGCTTTCATTGTCTTTGAATTCCTACACATCAGTTTGGCTTGGGAAGGGAAGTGATATACACAGAGGCAAAGACAGTAAACAGTGTTTGGAGGGAGTGCTGGATCAAAAGTCCTGTCATCTTTGTCTTCACAGAGCATGAATGAAAAGGGCAAGCTCACAGTGGGGTTTCCTGAGTTTTGCCCTCCATGAGCAAGTTGCACGCACTTGCAGGGATGCATAGTGCCTCTTCTGCAGAGCTTGCCCTGTCACTTGTTTCTGTCAGCAATAACAACAACTAGTGTCAATTTTAATGATGGCTCTTGAGATCCAAAGAAGACCAGTGTTTGGCTACTGAAATAGGAGTTTGGTATTCTATCCAAATTATGAGAAAAATGAAAATTCTTCTTGGGTCTGCAAATGTGAATGGGGGGCAGTGAGTGAGTCAATCATTTGACTACCATAAATAATATTTTTATTGTTTTTAAATATTTTAAAATATTTTTGTCTAGGTATGTGTATTAGTCCACTTTATGTTGTTTATAACAGAATACCTGAAACTGTGTAATTTATAAAGAAACAAAATTTATTTCTTACAGTTTTCAAGATTGGGAAGTCCAAGGTCTAGGGAACACATCTGGTGAGGGTCTTCTTCTGGGGGGGACTTATCTACAGAGTTCCATAATGGCACAGGCAACGACATGACAAGGATGACAAGAGCTCGTCAATTGTGCTCACTTGCTACCCCCATGAAAACCCACTAAACCATTAACCCATTACTCCACAAATGGATTAATCCATTCACAAGGGCACGGTCCTCACTACCCAATCATCTCTTACAGACCCTGCCTTACAACACTGCCATAGCCTGATTTCCCACCCTCTTAACACTGTTACAATTGGGATCAAGCTTTGATAAGTTTTGAGGGGACGTTCAATCCACAGCAGTGTGGTTAATACTTATTCTTTGGGAGAAGTGTCCTGGGCATGTAAACTTCTATGGTCTGAATGTACATATGACATAAGAATACCCCCAAGTGCATCCCCTTTCTGTTTTGGCACAAATGATTGCGCACACCCAGAATACATTTTCCACGAATGGTGCTGAATTGTTCTGAGCCATTAATTCTCCTTTTAGACAGATTACTTCCATTTCCATATTGTCTGAACTGAGTCTGTATGCAGCTTTTAGCTACTGGAAAAGAGATTTAGGGTTTTTCATTTGTGAATTGTGTCTCTCCTTAGAACACAATTCTATATTACTCAGCTGGCTGATGTGTTCTAAATTCAGTCTAATCTCCTTGGAGAGGAGGTGCTTGTCCTGGACATGTTTCCTTCTTGTTTAATTATCCTTCTGCTTAGAGAACAAACTGAACTGTCCAAGTATCAAAACCAGAGAACATTATCTGTATACAGCACAAATTTCATGTCCGTTCTACTGCACAGAGATGGTCACAATTATAGACTAACATAGAAAAACACTTTTATAAGCAGAGATTCAATCATGGGGATGAGAACCAGTTCAAGCCCTGAAAATAGTGTACCCTTGCCAAGTAAAGCTGACGTAGAAAACTGACTAGGCATGAAAAGACCTGTGAATTTTTCTTCTGGCTCATAAAAAAGAATTCAGGATGTTATTTTTTTTTTGGAAAAAAGGAACCACCACTTTTTCATCTGTCAAATTCTGGGTGATCCATCACCACACATTCTTTCTGCTTTTAGTAATATTATACACTAACAACAACATAGTCTACTCTTTCATTATGGAAATAGAATGGATGATTTTTGAAATCTCTTTGAAGTCTAAGTTCATCTAGACTTAAAAAGGAGTCAGGTAACGTTTCCATTTTATCCTATGATGTATTATTCTCCCCTTCTGAACATGTGGCAGAGTTTAAAAGGGTTTGTGGGACTGTCTCGTGATGACACACATTCTCTATTTTACTGGTTTCAGTGGTGAGCTTGGCATGCTTCTCAGGGTGTTGCTGAGGTGCATAACTTGGGTGTTAGGATGGAATTTTAAGACTCAAACTAAGAAAAATTTTAAAAATCCACTATACCAAAGCTTTCTTTAAATGTAAAAATAAAGTATTTATCAGCAATTTGAAGCAAATACGAAAAACTAAACTGAGAAACCATAAAACATAACTATAACAGAATAAACTAACTTAAAAATAACTTGAGAAACTTTTATATCTTATTCACAGCTGTGTTTTAAACAATGTCTGTGTAATTCTGGTAATAGTGCCATTTACTCCCTATTTAAGTCACATAGTGACTCACAGTATTCATTGGCATCTGCTGATGTCTATAAGGGCTCTTGTACATGTCAGGGATGAATGAGGGAGGGTTTTTGGGGAGGAAAGGCAGGAAGGTATGAGAATGATTATAAAGAGGGTAGACTGATATCTATTTCCCACCTGGTTCCAGGGACTAAATTTTGAGCTCTCAAAAAGGGTTGAAGAAGCTGGGTGAACACTTTACAGAGATTTAATGAGAATTGTTTTAGGGACAGGTATCAAAGGGTGGCACAGTATTGAATGAAGAAGACAGTCAATATTCTGATATTTTGAAGGGCTGAAGCTCTGGGAATGTCTTCAGGGAACACCCTGGACTGTGACTTGGCACATTCATGATGCTGCTGATGGGTACCACAAGGCTTCTCTGAGTAGCTTCTGGTGGCACATGTGAACAGGAAGGGTAGCTTAGGACAGGAAGACTATTTGGATTCAAACAGATGGCTGTGGCAGGGAGACATATTAGAGCAGCTGAGACCTCCACTGTGTCGTGTGAAAATCATGCCATCATACTTTGCACACACAAAGGAAATGTGACCTTGTGTTGCAGTCAGAAGCTGATGAAGAGAGAGAATTTATTTTATGGTCAGAGGCAATATTGGGACTAAGTGAAATAATGCATATAAAATACTTTTTTGGCTTCCTTTTCAAGATGTTGTTAGTTTTGCTGTCTACATACAGCCCTGACCAAACTTCCTACTCATAAAGAGACTGAATAGGAAAAAAAGACCTATCTCTACAACAACGGAGGAAAAAGAGCCAATTCAGAAGACAGAATATAGCTTACCACAAATACAATGTATTCCAAATGTCTAAATAGTATACTCAGAAAGAATAAAGAAGATAAAGACTGATAAAACAAGATCATCTCATGAAAACAAAACCAAAAGAGATCTCTTAAAAATTAAAAATATTACTGCAAAATTAGCAACAAAATATTATAAATAAATCAAGAATTAAAGTCAAAAAGTAGAGTGGAAAATCTCCTGGAGTAGAAAGATAAAGATATAGAATATATGAAAAAGAAAGAGAGGGAGAAGGAGAGGATAGAAATAGATAATCACTGTAAGAAGGTCAGTATAACATCCACCTAAAAGAAGTATCTGACAGAGAAAATTAAAAAAATAAAAATTGATCAATCAATAATGGGAAAAAAAATCCCAGTCTTTGAATTGAAAGGGCCCTCCAAGTACAAAGTATATATAATGAATGAGAAATACACACACATACACACACAAAACTACAGCCATTATCATAATATTTTAGAACACCAAGGATGAAAACACATATTCTACAAATAATAAGAAAAGAAAAAAAAAAAAGCCATCCCCCCAAAACGAGAATCAGGTTGGCATCAAACCTGACTGACGTCCTTGACATCACTGACAATTCTAAATACTAGAAAACCATGGAGCAATTGTCTTTTTAAGAAAAATTTAGTCGACACATTGTAATTGTACATACTTATTAGGTACAATCTGACATTATGATACATATATATTGTATAATTGGGTTAGGGTAGTTAATGTATCAATCACCTTGTGCATTTTTCATTTCTTTGTGGCAAAAACATTCAAAAACCTCTCTTCTAGCTATTATGTAATATACAAAACTTAACTGTTAACCATAGTCACCCTGCTGTGCAATAGAACATTAGAACTTATTCCTCCTATTTAATTGAATTTTTTACCGGTTGGCCAACTCCTCCCTGTTAAAAATTTGATGGAAATTATTTTAACTCTACACTTTCACCTGCACCCAGTTTTGAAGGTAAACACTTTCTGACATACAAATAACAAGAAAATTAACCTCCCATACATATTTTTAAGGGAAGTTACTTGTTTTTCCCACTATGGATTTGAATATGAATATAAAGAAAGAGGAGAGACTAAAGAGTTGTGGAATTAACTCCATGGTTCTTTGGAAACAAATTCAGCATATCAACTCTATAGTGGGTCTAGAAATCAAGTACCATGAAGAATCTGCTGAAGAAGAGAGGAGGAGATTCCAAGCAATAGATAAGAATTTTAAGAGTAGAGTGAGGAGCTGTAAGACATTAGTGAAATAGTAGAGAAGACTAGTTACTCTTCTCAACATGAGAAGATAAAGGCAAATTTGAACTCCAGGAAAAACAAGAGCAACCACATACATGCACACACAAACCTCTGTAAAAAAGCCATAATCCAAATATGAAGCAAATAAACAAATTGGCAGATTTTAAGAAATTAGTAGGTTCTAAAAGCAACCATTTGACCTGGATACTAGGATAAGAAGAATAAAATCCTAGCACACTTCTTAGCTCTCAGTAAATGATGTGTATGTAGTCATAATAATGTAAGTGTCATTTAGGGATTTTCAATTTAAATAATCAATTTATAGATAAAGCATAGTAAACTTTAGTAAACATAATCGAATGTAAATATTATTAACTTAACAATATAAAGGTAAAGATATAGCTGCAGATTAGAAAATGTGCCAGTATTTTCATCCTGCAGAGTAGAGAGTAAAAAATACTGCAACAAGTTAATAGAAAAATTACTACAAAAAATTCCCAGTAGCAAAGACAAACAATAAAAGAGAAAGAAAAGAACAAAATATATATAAAACCCACAAAAATGTCAGGAGTAAGACAATACCTTTCAATAAAAACCTTGAATGAAAATGGATTAAATTCTCCATGTAAAAGATATAGACTGGCTGAATAGAATAAAAAAGAAGACCCAATTAACTATATGCAGCCTATAAAATACTCACATCACCTGTAAAGACACGCAGAGACTGTAGTGAAGGGATGGAAAAAGAAATTTCAAGCAAATGGAAACAAAAATGAGTATAAGTAGCTATACTTATATCAGATAAAATAGACTTTTAAAAAACTGTAAGAGACAAAGACATTATACAATGAGAAAAGGATCAATTCAGCAAGAGGATATAACAATTATAAATATATGTGTACCCAACATTGGAGCACCCAGATATATAAAGCAAATATTATTGGATCTAAAGTAAGAACTAGACCTCCAATAAAATAATGGGGATTTTAGTACCCCTCTCTCAGCATTGGACAGGTCATCTAGACAAAAAAATCAACACAGAAACATTGGTTTTAAATTGCACTATAGACCAAATGGGTTTGACAAACATTAACAGAATATTTCATGCAACAACTACAAAATACACATTGTTCTCAGCACATGGATCATTCCCCACGTAGACCACATGTTAGGCCACAAATCAAGTCTCAACAAATTAAAAAGATTGAAATCATATCAAGCATCTTTTCAGACCACAATGGAATAAAACTAGAAATCAGTCACCAACAAAACTTTGGAAATTGTACAAATACATGGAAATTGAGCAACATGCTTCTGAACAAACAATGGGTCAAAGAAGAAATTAAGCAGGAAATAAAAAAATTCCTTGAAACAAATGAAAATAGAAGCACAACATACCAAAACCTATGCAATACTGCAAAAGCAGTACTAATTGAGAATTTTATTACAACAAATGCCTACATAAAAAAATTGTAAAGATTTCAAATAAACAACCTAATGTTGAACCTCAGGGAGCTAGAAAAGCAAGAACAACCCAATCCCCGAATTTAAGTTAGTACAGCCATTATGAAAATTGTATGAAGGTTCCTCAAAAAACTAAAAATATAATTACCAAATCATCCAGCAAACCCACTCCTGGGTATTTATCCAAAGGAAACAAAATTAACACACAGAAGAGATATCTGTAGCTCTGTTTATCACAGCACTATTTGCAAGATAGGGAGTCAGCCTAGGTGTCATCAACAGATGAATGGGTAAAGAAAATGTGGTATAACAATGGAATACTACTCAGACAGAAAAAAGAATGAAATCCTGTCATTTGTGGCAACATGGATGAGCCTGGAACACATTATGTTAAGTGAAAGTCAGACACAGGTAAACACCATATATTCTCACTCATATGTGGGAGCTAAAAAAAGAAAATGTTGAACTTTGTAGAAGTGAAGAGTAGAATTATGGTTACTATAGGCTGGGAATGACAGGTGGAGTGATAGTGAAAGGTTGGTTAATGGACAAAAATTACACGTATATAGGAAAAATAAGTTCTAGTGGTGTACAGTAGGGCTTGGTATCTATAACTAACACTAATGTATGTTCTCAAATGGCTAGAAGAGAGGCACTGAAATGTTCTCATCACAAAGAAATGATAAATTTTTGTGATGAGGAATTTTCTAACTATACTGATTTAGTCACTACACATTGTATACATGTATTAAAATATAACTTTGTACTCCATAAATGTGTACAATCAGTATCTTTCAGTTAAAAAATCAATTCCTAAAAATGTTTTTTATATATATACATCTACGTATATAACATAAAATTACATTGTAGTCTGATAGAAATGTATGATAAACTTATAGTAAAAACTTATAACTATCAAAAATTAGGGGAAGATAAAGAAAGGAAATAGAAATAGTATTAATAAACTAAATTTTTATATTTTATCCTGGAGAGTCAGATTTAACAGGTCAGGATATTTCAGTATAAGCATATTTTTAAGCATTAAAGAACTAACTACTAGAAGCACTAAAATAAAAAACTTAAAAGAAGTCACCTCTTGAAAGCAAGATGTCAGATTGGAAAAGATGGGCAAGGGACCATTTTCATTTAAAACATTTTCTATAGAATTTAATTTTTTAAAAACAAGTGCATGTAGTACTTTATTGTATTTTTTAAAAAGAAAATATTGGGAATCTAGGATATGCTTGACAAAACATTCCTTTCCTACATACTTATTCTTTGTAGAAGTCTGAGCAAGTGGTTCTTCTAAGTCACTCCTTAGAGTAACCCCTTGGCTTCTCTGAATTTTAGTTCTGGGGCTCTCAGACTTTAATGTGCATTCATATCAACCAGGGGATTCTATTAAAATGCAGATTCTGATTCAGCAGAGTTGGGGCAGTTCCTAAGATTATTTAATGCTGATGCTGCTGGTCTGTGAACCACATAGCAAGTAGGAAGAATATCTTTTGATATACCTACTCCCGTCTTTATGTGAGTTTTATTTTCCTGCTTTTTTGCATGCTTAGTGATTGGATGCCAGACACTGTGAGTGCTACGCTGTTGGATGGTGGCTCTTTCCTTAGTCTTATAAATATTCTTTGAGGCTTGTCCTGGGATGCAGTTAATCTACTTGGAAACTGTTTGATTCTTTTGAAGCTATTTTTAAGTTTATTAGGTGGGTCCAGAATGGTCTTTAGGGCTAAATTTTACCCCACTACTAAAGCAACACTCTTCTGAGTACTTGACCTGATGCTCTTTTAATTATGAGTTTTCCAGTTTGGATGTTGGGAACACAAACTATTCCTGTACTGCATGAGCTCTTGGATGGTTCTCTTCTCTGCCTTTGGTGGTCTTCACATACATGCACAGATCAGTATTCAGTTGATAGCCCAAGGGGAATCCTCTGCAGCCTCTGGAGTGCTCTGTGAAGCCTCTCCTCTCCTTCACTCTGCCTCGCACACCCTAATTGCCATGGCCTCGCTGGTTTCTCAACTTTATATTCTTAACTTAGGGGGATTGTTGGGCTCTTCCTGGACTCTCTTTCTTGCAGCCTGGAACTCTTACAGGCACTTTGTTTCCCTTTTCTCTGAGAGCACTGTCTATCACCACCTGATGTCCAATGCCTAATAACCACTGTTCTCATATATTTTACCCTGTGTTTTAGGCATGAGGAGAAATTTGTCTCATTACTTCATATTGGTGTAATGGAGAAGTCCCTAGATATTCTTCTCTTTTGATATTTTATTTTTGTTTTTGTTTTGGTGGCTGGCTGGTGCAGAGATTAAATCCTGAACCTTGGTGTTATCAGCACGATGCTCTAACCAACTGAGGTCACCAGCCAGCCCCTTCCCAGATATTCTTTTCTATTCCAATTGGCTTTACTTATTTAACTTAGTGTCAAGAACTGTAAAGGGTGTGGGACTTTGCCCTGCTTTCTAACTAACAAAGTAGTCTTCTACAGTTTGTGGTGCTGACAGAAGACATGAGACTCCTGGATCAGAGGCAAAGGATTTATTACTCATGGCACAGTAAACAGCTAGAGCTTTATGCTCACATTTGTTCCTCTTGTCCTCCAAGTCTTATGGGGCTATGTGGAGTGGCCTAGATGAATGGTGTGTGTGGAATATACTATAAAGCATATGTACTTCATGGGGCCTGGTTTTCCAAAGCCTTGAAGTTTCAGATATTGACCTCTTGCAGAGGACTGGAAATTTTCCTCAGGCTATAAGTCTCTGATATAAGGTAAAGATTTGTAACACAGCAAGATTGCTGGCTCAAGGACAGACTAGTTACTGATTGTTATGTAAAGATACTGAGAAATTGCTATAAGAAGGAATGTTTGCTAAGATCAAGCTTTTGTTGATAGCCTTACTGGAATGTCATCTGGCTTGTTTCACTGAAAGTTACCAGCCTATATTGTTAAACTGTAACACCACCTATGTTCTCTTCCTGTAACTTCCTGGTCTGGAAAATAAATGTAGGAAGAGAACCCCAATTTGGGGTTAATTTCCTGAGGAAGGGTTGCCTCTTGCTGGAGGGTCCCAGGGAAGTTAACCACTTTGGAGCTTCTCACTGCTCAGAAGAGATGGGCTTTGAGTAATCCTTTGTGCCTTTGTCACCCAGGCGATGTGGGGTGACAAATCTGTGGGGGGTGAAGCAACACAAAGCAACCAGTGTGCATACAGAGGGTCTGTGTCACAGCTGAGGAATCCTGAGACCCTTTCTTAAGAAGAAATTGCTAGCCAATTTGCCAAACCTTTATCCTGGAGGGGGACATTATTTTTTAAAAATTATTATTCAGGTTGCTGAAAAAATCTGCTCACTGCCCCACAGGGAGGCAATATCTTTACCTCACAACACTGTTTGCCATACAGTCACTCTTGGAAAGATACTCTGGAGAAAAGCTGTTGCAAGACATGTTGAAACACTCTGGAGAATAGCTCCTCAACACTGCTTTGTTAAGTTACCCAGTTGGGAGCTTTTGGTTCTGTGTTTACCTCGAATATTTTCTGTCAGGTATTAAGAGATGCAGAATACCTGTGTAGGATGTCTTAAAATAAGTACATTGTCAGCTTGATAATGAACAGCATTTAGGATGCACATATTAATTATTTAGCATTTACTCAATTTCAATGGATAGGATTCTTTATAAGTATTAGAAAGCACTCAGATGCTTACTTTTTCAAGGCAGCTTACCATGCAAAGTAGTGTTTTGCTTTTTTGAACTTGATATAAGATCTCAACTTCAGCATGAGCACATATACACAATATTAATTCAAATACACTGACAACTTATTGATTTCAATAATGTATAATGATATCATTAAGCACATAAAGTGATCATTTCCAGTTTAAATTTTATATGTCTCACCATCAAACTGGGGATTTGCTAAACTGGAGAGGTAAAGCTGTGAGAGATAAGGCTGCCAAGGTGCAGTGAGGATCTTGTCCTTTCACTGGAGAATTTCATGGGCTTTGATAACACTTCACATGTGATATCTGAGAGAAGCAATTCTAATTATGTGACACAGAGAGTAGATGTGCCATGATTATACTTGATTAAAGAAACAGAGCTGATAACAAGTATTGGCTTTACTATTTGGCAAAATCCCATAGGAAACCAGAACTATTAGGCAAAACTATCTCGACAATGTCATAAGCAAATCAACAGAGGCCACTCAGAGGCTTTGCTGGCTCATATAACAATTTAAACAAATTGCATCTCTAGCCTCTTACACACGTTACCTAGGGACATACTTCTAAGCTGGACTTTTCAGTAGGAGCTCCTTCTTGTCGGGTGGAAAATCCCACCTCTGCCTTTTACTAGATCTACAGACCACTAATAGAGGAATATAAAAATGGAGGATATCCTTCAGCTGGTACATAAAGAAACTGTGGTATATCTGTACAATGGAATCCTATTCAGCAATAAAAACTAACGAACTATACATGCAACAACTGGGATGAATCGGAAGTGCATTTTGCTAAGTGGAAGAAGCCACATATTTGATTCCATTTATATGATTTTCTGGAAAAGACAAATCAATGTGGATGGAGAAAAAATCATGGGTGTCAGAGGTTAAAGTTGGAATACCTTTTGACTACAAAGTGGTAGCATAAGGGATTTGTTGTAATAATGGGAATTTTCTGTATCTTGATTATAGTTGCATCAGTATATCCATTTGGCAAAACTTTGAATTGTACACCAAAAAGGATGAATTTTACTGTACGTAAATTTTTAAATAAATGTAATTTTAATGGAGGAAAGAAGAAAACACATTGCATCTCTAAGGTGGCAGGTTTTATCAGGTATTCAGGACAGGCTCATGACAGATGTGAGTCATTGTGTCCTATTGTATGGCTTCATGCAAGAGCAGAATGAGAAGGGCTAATATTTGTAAGTGACGTTGAGGATAAGTTTGCATCTGTCTGACCTGTAAATGGCTCTAACACTTTTTGTGGATGTTATGGAGAAGTTTGTAACTTCCTATCAGCCAGGTCCTCTTACCTTGGGGTAAGTGGACATAAGGGGGTACGTCAGGAAGCTTGAGAATCTGTGTAAAACTTGGTGTGTATGGAAGTGTTGTTTTTTTATGGGGGGGAGACTCAATAACTTTCATCAGATTCTTGAAGGATCAATCAAGATTAAGAACAGTATTTCATAGTCTAGCTTAACCAAGGAGTAATTCAGAGACATTTAGTTGAGCATTTTTCCACAGTTATTCTGAATGAAAATTGTTCACTCACATGTTAGGGAGTTAGTTGGTAGGCTGAGTCAAGGGACAAAAGTAAAAACAGAATTCAAAGAGATAGGAGTGAGGGGGATTTAAATAAAACTATAGTTAATTCAAGAACAGAAAATCTTAGTTGTACATTTTTGGAGTAACGTACTTATCTGGCAGCTAGTAGAGAGGCCCGTCTGAAAATTTTTCCTTGAGATGTCTACTATCAAAGGAAGCAATTTTAGCTGATGAATTCTCCAGAAAATGTGAGAGCTCTGCTGAATGACGCATATGACTGGTTTTCTCTCATTATGCAGCTGTCCATCAGCGCCTCCGGCACAGTCAGGCCAGTTCTGTTTTCTTTCCCTCAGAGTTTTCTCGCAAGTCAAGTTGAGCAAAACCCCCAAAATCCATGGCAGAAAAACCGCTCAAAATCTTTCCTGATTTTAGTTCCCTAATTGATGAGCTCTGATCTTTTTCAAACTATTAAATTAAATTATTTCTATTTTTATGCTTCTCTTAGGATGGGGATGACTTTATTACTACCAAATTATGGACATAGTTTTTGCAACATTTAAAATTCTGTTAGCTTAGAAACAATTAAATCACCATTTCCCCAAATTTTATTTTATATGAGAAGCAGCATTCAAAATCACATGTTTTTATTATTGGAAACTACACAAAACAATTTCATATTATCAGGAAAATTGCCAGGGATAGTTAGAGGATATTTGATGATTAAATGGCTTATCAAAATCCTTTTCCTCAATACTCAGGAACCATATAGTGACCTAATTGTGCCCAGGAAGTTGATCCCAGACCAGTTTAATTTCTTCAGTCTGCTTTAAAACATTGCTGTCAAAACCCAAATAAAGAGAGGAAGAATATAAAACTATATGGAATTCTATTTTTAATTATTATTATTCTGGTTTATACCTTAGCACTTCTTTCTAATATACAGCCTCAAGGTTTTGGGTCCAGCTGCTTTTTCTACCTGGCATTCTCTTTCCCTAGATATTCCCATCCAGATTGTTGCTTCAAAGTCTTGTCCTTAAAGATGCCTTCTCTGGTCACCCTAGAAAATATTAATCTAAGTTATCTAAAATTTAATAATATTTATAATATAACCTACATTTCTCTCTCCTCTATGCTGCCTTATTTTTCTTCAGAGCTCTTACCTTTCTATTGCATATCTACTATTTCTGTCTATATTCTCCACTAGAATGGATGGAAGCCCTATAAAAAAGCAGCTTCACTACTGAATCTCTTACTTCTAGAATGGTGCCCAGAACACTGAAGCTCTCCAATGAATATCTGAGGAGAGAATAAACATATGGATCTTTATCTAAATATTCTGGAATGGTGTCTTTGGATGGATTGTTTAGCTGTCCTTCAGCTGTACAAAAACGATGGCAGCTTCTTTGACTATGCTGAATACAGAGCGAGCATATTGCTTTTTTCTAGGAGAAGTTGGATTTCATGGTTAGCAACTACCAGAAGTAACAACTAAACATTAATTGCACATTGATGGCCCGATCTGAGTTTCAATATTTATCACATATTTATAAAATATAATTGGTCTCTTCTTAACTTATTTAATAGTTTAAATTTCCAAATTTTTGTGTGTAAATGGTCACTTTTCCATTTATCTTTCACAGATACGTGGCCACTGACCTATCATTGCAAGAGATTAACGATCAAAGGTCTAAGTTATCTATATATTATTGTTACTCTCATATAATTTCAAAAGCAACCTGAGATATATAGTAATTGAAATAGTAAAGAAGAAATTAGAATTCCTAAAAAATAATGAGTGAAAGGACAATGTGAGTGGCTAAAAATTAAAGTTACTGTAGTGGTCCATTCTTTTTATTCTCAGATTCCACAAACTCAATAGCTAAATTTAGAATTCAACATGTTCAATCAACTCAACTCAGGTGCTTAAAATCAATATTCTACCTGCATTCTTTAGATAGTCTATTTCACTTTTATTCTTAAGTATTACACTTTACATTCTGTGATAATCTTTACATTGCTTCAAGACTTATTTGAAACAAATAGAGCACAGTGTCAAAAAAACACACGAGTTTCGTTTCAGAATAGATGTACATGTAATTGCATATTTTAGTGCATGGTGCTAATTTATGAGTCTCTCAATGTGAAGATGAACCAATGCCTTTACAATGTAGGGTCATGATTATTTTATTGCTATTTTAATGTAAATACTCAGTTTTGAGCAAAGAGTTTAAAAAATCATTATTTGTCCTTTTTTTTGATGAAATGGGGTAAAACTTGAAAAAAGTAATTAAGGAAATAGTTAAAAATGGCTTAGTTGTACTAATCCAAATAGTCTTAGGTTGCTATCAAAGTTTGCTGGTGAAATTTTTTCCATTGCCTGTCATCAAGAAGAGAAGAAATATGGTTCCTATAAATTATGTTGCAGAGCAATTGTAGTAGAAAAATGGCAGTCATTATTTTATCAAATTACTTTTTATCTACAAGACTGCTCTCCTTGCTGCCATGGTATTGTAAATTAGGTGATAATGCTTGAAAAATGGAGTTGTTACTTAGTTTCTAATCTCTTCTTCTGTTGCTGACAAAATAACTTTGTCTTTTAGGTAAATCCTATAAGACCCTATTCAATACTTTGTACTCTGGGCTACTGTACTTGCTTGGTGCTAATACATTCTCATGATGAAAATCGATTTAAAGGAAGGTTTCATTCCATTAATATTATGGGACTATGAGTTAGCCAAGAAGTATTATTGCTTTGAAGAATGGTTAATTTAGCAGAGAGTACCTAAATCTCTTGATATCCCAACTGCCAACTGAATTTACTTTATTGAGCTAAAATTACAACTTTGAGCATAGACGTTCATATGTTTCAGAGTTTTTCATAAATATTATTTGTCTATGGATGGGAGTGAGTTTGGTAGGAAAAAATCAATAATTGTTCAGGGCCTGTGATGTGTTCGGTGTTTTATCTTGTTCAATGCTCTCAACTCAGTTCCTTATAGGTGGATATCTAGTAGCTATAAGTATTATTACACTCATTTTTTAGATAAGCAAATTTTTGCCAATGCCAAAACATTCAAAGAAGCAGATTCAAGACTTTTCAGACTCTAGAGCTATGTTGTTATACTACCTGACCTGGTCAGTTTGGACTGCTGTAACAGATTGTCACAGACTGAGAGGCTTAAGCAGCAGAAATTTATTTCTCACAGTTCTGGACACCGGAAGTCTGAGGTCAGGATGTCAGTATGGTTGGGCTCTGGTGAGGCTCCTCTTTTGGGTCAGCAGACTGCTGTCTTCCCATCATGTCCTCACATGGTGGAAAGAGGGCCAGGGAACTCTCCAGGTTTCCTTTTATGAGGGTGCTCACTAGTCCCATTCCTGGGGGAACCATCCTTATGACCTAATTACCTTCCACAGTCCCCTCCTCCTAACACCATCACCCTAGGGCTTAGGATTTCAACATATGAATTTTGGGGGGACACAACATTCAGTTCATTGCAATACCCCATGCCATTCTCACACATTTTGCATATAGGGGAATATGGGAAAGACAAAGATAATTATGCTTAGTCCGAAGAGGAGAAGATTGAACATGTCTTTAAGAAGGTATAATGTTTAGGGGGCAAGGTTATATACAAAATAGTCCAGAAACTGAAGCTTAGAAACCCAATTCCCGAATAACTATGTGGGTGAACAAATAACTTAACTACAAGGAGACTCCATTTGCTTCTCTGTAAAATGAAGGAGTTGGTTTCTATATTTCTAGTTCTTTTCTAAGCCCCAATTACCTTGATTCTATGACATTGAAATATTATTATTGACCTAACTATCTTGATTGTAGACGAATAGAGAAAATACTTTAGAATAAATATATGAAAGGCACAAGGGAATTCTTGTTTACTTAGAGGCAGTGCTATAATTGGAGGCCTCGGAAATACCGTCCTTAGGATTTTTAAAAATTTGAAGGACCCACTCTCTTGGAGTACCTCAAAGGCAGGATGTACAGCAAATAGTACATCAAAAACTTGTCAATTCATTCAACAAATACAATTCTGAGTCCTTTCTGTGCTCAAAGCACTATGGAAATGTGTAAGATATAGCCACTATCTTCAAAGAGAATTTGATCTACAGGGGAAGATCGATATGTAAACACTAACAGAATATAGTATTTCAATAATAAATCTAATCTTATTGAAGTGGGCAAAGGAACAATTTAGAAAACCAAAAGTAACCTGGAATAGTTCTCTTCACTTATTTGCTTAAACCATGTGAAAGGCATGACATAGTCTAAAGCAATACTATATACACTTTTATCTCTCATCCATTTTCCTCACACACTCCCAATTCTGTGCCTCTCTTTTTTCAGAATTCCCTTAAATCACACCCGTTACAACACCCTTTCTCCTTCTTCCTCCCCATTCTCTCTTGTGGACTGACTATAAGACAAAATCCAGAAGAACCAGTCTGGCAGGAGAAAACTAATTTCTGAGGGCAGAGAAGGAAAAGACAATAAGCCAGTAAAGACAGAAAGCTCTTTGGGGCCTGTGATAACTACAGTGTGGCTTTTCCTGCCTGCTTCCCTTCCCTTTTTTTCTCTGGTACAGAACTTCATCCTATCGGGAACATGTTCCAGAAAGTTTGTGGGCATTACAGCATTTCCCACTGGTCACAGAGATGGGGGTCTCAGGACTGACCATTAGACTCCCTCACTCCTCTGGCCAAGCTGGGTGGATCAGAGGCTGTCCTGGAGATTGGGTGTAGAGACTCTAGTGAAGAGTGAATCTCTTTCTTCCTTTCATATCACAAGCTGTGAGGCTCATACAGTGTGGAACTGCCAGAATCAATTTCCCTGGCTTCACGTAATGGGCAGCCTGCAGGATGAAGTTGACTAAAGAAGAGGACAGAACTAGAAAACAGAGAAACAAATGAATTGCTGGCAGCACGAGTCTCCAGGTTCAGTAGTCTCTTAAGCTGATGCATCCCTGTGTTTTCTAGTTGCATAAACTAATAAATTCCATCTTTTCCCCTTCAGCTAGTTTAAGTTGATTTTCTGCCTGTTGAAATAGAAAGAATCCTAAATAATTCACATCCTTAGTTGTGACTGTGGGAATTTTCATATATTAATAATTATTGTCCAGTTTCACTCACCGTGGGTCAGTCTTTATAGAGGGTGGCAAAAATATTAATCTAGAGCACATAAATCTCTCATATTTCAAGTTATTATCCTACCTGCTTTATTAATAGCGCTTTGTTTACAGCCTGGTGAATTCTCTCCCTTACTCTTTTATTAGGGATGTATATGATGTCTCTCAGGTTCCTCTGAAGGTGCTGCAGTACAGACACCACCTGAGTTCACTGCAGACCCTTGAAAACCTTGGGGCTGGAGAGTGGTTAACTTCTCAAATGCATTCTTGGTATTTAATACCCTTTCCTTCTTGACCAGTGTTTTAAGTCTAGAGAAGAAAAAGGAGTATAGGGAAAGCTATTTTTGATACAGGAAAACAAGAAACAAAGGCTGTCCTTTGGAATGTACTCCAGTCACACTGGAAGTGCAATTCTCTTGGAATGAATGGTAGAATAGCTACATCATTCCCACTTATGACCTACTCTAATTTACTGGAAATAAATTAAGAGGCCCAGTCTTCATCAGAACTCCTGGCTTGCTCTGGAGGGCTCCCTAACCATGATTGGAGAAAACAGCTCTGCTCTGCCTGCTGAGATCTTTTCTATTGGGATTTGTCTTCAAGGAAAAGACATACATTTACTTCACTTCTGACTTAGACTACTCAAAGAGTGTCATGTCTGTCTATCTGGCTAACATTAGCTACTTATCTCCTTAGTCCTTATTAGATTCAGTATTAGGGAAATTTTGAGTGCTTTTTTGGAAGAGTAATGGACTATAACATTGCTTATTAATGACCGGCTATATATAGACCCTACACAAACTGCACTCAGAAACTTCTGGGATTCCAGGTATCATTTTATAGCTCCAAGTGTACCTCAAGTCAATGGTTTTTCTTTTTTGTAAAAAAATTTGAAACATAACTGATTGTACATATCTGTGAGGTACCACATTGAATATAGTTCTTTCTTAAATGATGTGGAAAGAAAAAATATTTGCTTCCCTGTTCATTGGCATTTGGTGATGAATTTGGCAGCTGATTCCAATAGCTTTCCAGGGTGTGATAATCTTGTTTCAGAGCAGTGGGGTATTACTACATGGATATATTAGTCTTCACAGATTTGAGACCATTAACAACCCTCAGGACAGGGACTTGTGAACAGTCCCACCAATGAGACATACCTCTGCTTCTTAAACATCTTTATGCTTTATCTAGGTATGCTATGGCCATGACTTAAGGGTCATTTTTTTCCAGACTCTGGAATGGTATTTCCTATTATTTTTCAAGTTTCTGGTAGTGAACATGTATTTTAGTGGGTCTAACATCTGTCTAATGTAAGTACTATAGCCACAGTCATGTTCTCTGGCACCCAGTCTTTGTCCATAGAGCCAGGCAGTGCTTTCCTTTTTTTCTTCCTTTCTTTCTTTTTTTTTAACTCTTTCACTACCCTGTTTATCCTTGGTCTATTGAACTTTCCTCAAAGAAATTATATTTCTAATATCAGTCCAAATATAAATTAAGAAAGTGTGTTTTCTTGAAATGCACACATACACAGAGAAGTAGCATAGCAGTAGTTCCAATCATGGAACGCAGTGCTTTGAACCAGTCCTGGCTAGATGTGGCATCCACCTCCTCATGGTGTTCAAAATTGACTTCATCTTTTATTTTTTTTAATTTTAAAATTTTTTTTTTTTTTTTTGTCTTTTTTCCGTGTCTGGCAACGAATCGCAACCCTCAGTGTTGCCCCCGTACCGGACCGGGGACCGGCAACGGGATCGCAAGCCTCGGCGTTGCTCCCGCACCTCGCTCAGCCAGTGAGCGGGAGCCAGTCTGTACGTGGGATCCGAACCCTCGGACGGGAGCGCCACCGCGCTTCCCAAGCGGCGTACTATCCAGTGCGCCACCGGGCTGGCCCCTGACTTCATCTTTTAAAAAATTAGGTGTCTAAGTATTTTGGAGTAAGAACCAATTTCACATTCGCTACTTTCTGGGGTTAGAAATTTAGATATCCTCAGTTTATTAGATCTGTAAAGTTTGATTCTCTGGCTGGAATAATTATTCCTGAGCAGTGCTTTCATACATAATTTAAGATGCTGATTTTAGGGTCTTAAAATTGTTTTGATGATTCTTAAAGTTGTTTTATGTCATTATAATTATATTTATGCCTTGGATATAATTAAAATATTTTTTGTACCATAATTCCAACAGCTTGGTTTTTGTAGGTGAAGGTGCTATTTTTTTTTTTTTTCCTTTTTGTCTTTTTTACTGACCGGTAACGGGACCGCAACCCTCAGTGTTGCTCCCACACCACACTCAGCCACTGAGCGGGAACCGGTCTCCACATGGGATCCAAACCCTCGGCAGGAGCGCCGCCGTGCTCCCAAGTGGCACACTGGAGAGTGTGCCACCGGGCCGGCCCAAAGGTGCTATTTTGATCAGGTCTATACTGACTCTTTTAATCCAGGTTAGTGTGGGGTATGCATCCTAAGGGTGTCCAAAGTTTTGATTGGCATTCCCATAATATATAACTTTGTGAAACTTGTCATCTATGTGGTCTAGACTTAGAGAAGTATCACCATGAGAGAAACCCAGTCCATAAAACAAGAAGTAATTGCAAAACTTTCATAGTCACTCTAATTATTTATCTGTATGTCTCAAGTATCACAAGACAGAATCACAGTCCACAAAAATTCTTTCTTTAAAAATTCCCCCAGTATATTTTCAATATTCTTTTCTCACATCCCATAGTTCTTTTGGCAGTCTTCTCTATTAAAATTCCTCAAAGTTCCTCTTCAGAACCTGGTCCAAGATCTTCTAATCCTTCTACATTCAACAAGCTCCCTCAACCAGTCAGTCATGAAATCCTTGGAAGTTGGGAGTATGGAAGAAACAGATTGAAAGCCAGATCTTTTTAAAGGGACAGGATGATGGGAAAGGTAGAAATATACATATGTTAAACATACATATATATATATATATTACCATCTCTCTTGAGCCCTCTCACCATGTGATACCCTGTGCTGAGTTGGGATTCTGCTGAGTGTCACTACCAGCAAGAAGGTCCTCACCACTGTGGCCCCTCCCCCTTGGACTTTCCAGCCTCCAGAACTGTAAGGGACAAATTTCTTCTCTTTATAAATTACCCAGTTTTAGGTATTCAGTTATAGCAATTGAAAACAGACTAAGACTACCCCATTCTCCAGATGAGGGGACCAATGCTCAAAGAGAGAACACTGGTACTCAAGGTCACGCAGCAAGTGGCAGGTGGGGATTCTGAGCCAGGCCAAGACCAAAATGCTCCCATTCTCACCATCTCTCCCCCCAGTCCCATGCTAGTGTGACCTTTGGGTGGGATCCTGATGTAAGGGCCAGAACAGATGCAGGGGTAGGTGGTCTGGGCCCAATCCCCAACTTTGCCTCTCACTAGCTGGGTGTCCTTAGGCAACTTACATACTTCCTCTGGACTTGTGTTTCAGAGACTACCACCCAGTCTAAAACAGGAGCCCCCACCCTAACCCGCACTTTACTTTTCTCCAGAGTATGCATCCGATAAACCATGACTTGCCTTTGTTTTGTTTGTTTGCTTATTATCCATCTCCCTAAATTGAACCTAAAACCTGGGAGGGCACAGGCCCTGTCTGGGGTCACAGCAGCCCCCAGCACTGCCCTCCCAGGGATCACAGTCTAGTGAAGGAGATGGATCCATCCCCAGACAGTGATGACCAAGACTGTTTAGGGCTGGGCAGCCTGGAGGGAACACCGGAGCTGAGACCTGGAGGATGAAAGTGAAGAGAATGGAAGGAGAGGGTTCCAGGCTCCATGAGAAGTTTGGGAGGAAGGAAGGAAAGAAGGGAGGAAGGGAGGGAAGGATGGAGGGAGGGAGTGAGGAAGGAAGATATGCGAGAGGGAGGGAGGGAGGGGGAGAGAGAGAGAGAGAGAGAGAGAGAGAGAGAGAGAGAGAGTAGAGAAGGGAGAAAAAGCCAGTAAACATAATTTTGTATCACATAAGATATTAGCAAATGTTTCTGAGAGTCAGAGATTATAATTGAGGGTATCAAGGAGAATTCACAGAGAAAGGAGAATTAAGATATGCCTTAAAGGATGAGTGGAATTCATCCTGATCCTGTGAGTGGGGAGGCTGAGGATGGTGCATAAACTAGAGAGCAAAAGCTGTGGGATTATAGTGCTTGAATTCCCTCTGAAGCATTGAGACCAGTTAGTTCAGGCAAGAAATTATGAGAAAGTAATGGTGAAAATGTTAAGGAGAGGATTGCCTCATCTTAGAAGCAAATCAATAGGATTTAGTCATGCATTGGGAGGGATGATACAATGTGAATAGAACATCAGAGTTAACTGATATTTTCAGCCTGAGTTTCTGGAAGATTTATTTGTGATGCCATATGTAAAATACAAAATATAAGAGACAGTGCAGCTTGTTTTGGGGGCTGGGACAGGGATAATTTTATCTCTGGGCAGGTGGAATCTAAGTAACTCCATTCGAGGGGCTGGAAACACTGGGCTGGAACTCCATGCAGGGGCTCTGGATTGCAGCTGGGGAGGGAATGAGATGCTGAGAAGAGATGCCTGTGAGAGGCAGAGAGGAGCACGTCAGATGTTTTCCCATGGGGTGGTGTTGGCCAGTGAGCCTCACACCTGGGTACAAAAGACTTTCTGAGGGTTACGCTGGTGGATCAGTTTTAGGGAAACCATTTTCCAGATAATAATCACCTTCAATGTGCTATTTCCTAAAACTGATTTACTGAACAGTCATCTGAGGTCGAAGTCCTCTTTCCCAAATTCTCTTCACAAACCCTCTTCATCCATGTTGCAAACACCCAAAATAAAAGCCTACCTTTGTCCTTCAGGAATCTCACCATGGGGCATTACCCTGGGACTTCAAAGGCTGCAGGACAGTAAGCAGAGGAATAATGCCATAATTCTCTTAATCACAGAAATGTAGATTTCTCCTTTTCTTCAAGAGATACAGTCCCAAAATAGTTTTACTTTTTGTATTTGCAGCATCATTTTACTTCATGTATTTATACTCTTCATATTGTGTTTACCTTTTAAATTTACATGTTAATATATGTAGATTATTTAAAATCAATTTTGTAGCAATAATTTTAATGAATTCTTAATTCAAAGAAAATGGATAGTCTTGCACTCATAGGAAATCAAATATAAATTTCTCGGGCCGGCCCGGTGGTGCACTGGATAAGTGCGCTGCTTGGGAAGCGCAGCGGTGCTCCCGCCCGAGGGTTCGGATCCCACATACGGACCGGTTCCTGCTCACTGGCTGAGCGAGGTGCAGGAGCAACACCGAGGGTTGCAATCCCGTTGCCGGTCCCTGGTCCGGTACGGGGGCAACACTGAGGGTTGCGATCCGTTGCCGGACACGGAAAAAAAAAAGACAAAAAAAAAAAAAATATATATATATATATATATATAAATTTCTCTATTTTGTTGCAGAGAATTATGATAAGGTAATAATAAAGGACTTTCAAACATAAACATATATATATATATAAACATATATATATATATATATATATATAAACATATATATATATAAACATAACATGTTGTAGGATCAGGGAGAGAGGAATACAAGTTCAAGGAGAAAAAGAAGCACAATTTTCCACAGGGCCTATAACAAAAATATTTGAAATATTTGTATAGTATTGGTGCAAGTGACTGATGTGTCTTTGACATTAATGTGAGCAGTGCCCCTCTGATAAATGTCTGACCAAGCACCAAGTGTTTGGGTCTTTAGACTCCAACTGGCTTCTCAGGGTCTAATTTACAGTCTTAATTTAGAAACCTATTTTGTTGCAGCTTCTTTGGGCCCTACCATCGGACAAACTCGGGGACCTCAATGGTCATCTGGTTTAACCACTACTAATTCCTGAATAACCTTTTAATATCTCTGGAAAAGTGGTTCATTCTTCCTTCTATCTCTTCTACCTGCTATCTTCTATCCTGCTGTATGTCCTTCCCTCCATCTCTGCCTTCTTTGCATGAACACACTTACCAATGCAGTACTATATTTTGAGTGGTTTGCTCAGCCTGGAGGTGGGAGACCGGAGAGGAGGGTGCAGCAATACAGGCAGAGGGATGGTGGTCTGGTTACGGCCCCACACTTCTTGGAGTTGTCATGTGTTAATTTCGGATGGTGATGACTGTTGAATAGTTCTTTGCTATACAGAGTCAATCCACCATATTGAAACTTCCACCAACTTATGTTAGGTTTTCTCTTGTCACACAGAAGAGACTTAATTCTGTTTTTATATAGTAATCCTTCATATATTTGAAGTCAACCATCATCGCCTCCTTTTTTCATATTTTTCCCATCACAAGGGAGTCTTCTCTTCTAGGTAAATACCTCAAATTTCAACTTGTGTGAGCTGAGTGTTCCCCATGTTACATAGCTTTGTTCACTCTCAATATTCTGTTCATGTTTATGTTGACCGATTCTCTCTGGTCAGTGATCCTCTGAGAGCATGCCGCCTTGCTTTATCCAGCAGAGTCAAGGCAGCAATCATCTTCCCCTCTTTCTGTTAGTATCTTTTACAAATAGTAACTGATATTCACCAAAACTTTTCTAGCAGTTGTACAACACTATTGAGCTTACAGTCAACTAAAGTCCTCATTTTCTTTTCAGGTATGTTCCTGTTAAAGCACATCCCCCTCCTTTTGCACTTTCAATTTCTTAATTTTGAAAGGTTATATTTGGCCTATTGCTTCATTCACTCGGGATTCTGATTCTGGCACCCAATATTTTAACTCCTGCCAACCCAGGTTCATGATATCTGCAGTAGTTCCCCAGGTTACCAATGAAAAACCTCATCAGCACGAACTATGCCATAAGTTTCCAGCCTTTTCTGCAACCCTTCCATCACCCCTCCTCTGAAAAGTTCTATATAGCACATATTCTATGTGGTATGAACAGCAATGAACTTAATTAGTTAGCTTATCTCTATATCTATCTATCTAAAACATATGTATTTTATATATATATATATATATATATATATCTTTCGTGTTCTTGGAAATAAAGAGTGAAGAATTCTTTAGAATGGGATTTTATTTTATATCATAAATAAAATTTACCCCAACTCTTTTCCTACAGTTTTCCTTATAGTTTTATTGTTTCAATTATTATCTTAATTTGAATTTGGAACTAAGAGATCTGGCTCATTTTTTTCTGTCAGGACATTCGCTTTTTAAATTTGTGAGTAAAAAATTATAAAGAACATAGAGATTAGAAATCTGTTTTCTTAGGCTGAGTTACCTAAATAATACAATAAATTATTTAACATATGTTCTGTGACATTTAGG
>NW_007727057.1:447377-456855 GCF_000696425.1 Galeopterus variegatus
TATATATATGTATTCCCCAAAACTTTTCTAGTAATTGTATAACACCATTGAGCTCACAGTCAACTAAAGTCCTCATTTTCTTTTTATAATATATGTTGGAGTGAGCAGGACTTAAGCCATGTTGGGACCTAAAACCTCACGGGCTGTAGGTAAGTTAAAAAAAAAAAAGTTTTATTTTTCTTGGCATGCATTTCTCTCTTCCTTCTTTTCACATGGTTATTTGATATTTTGAACCTTGGTTATGGGGTGAGATGACATTATTTACATGGTTGTAAAGTTGTTTTCCAGCCAGCCTGGAACTGCAGACTTGCACGTACTACACAGAGATAACGGCAGATAACAGCAAAGACAGGAGCAGTAACCATGCTTAATCTTGGTGAGACTTTGCACCTGAGACCTTGCATGAAACCTTCA
This sequence comes from Galeopterus variegatus, assembly GCF_000696425.1. Classification (NCBI taxonomy): domain Eukaryota; kingdom Metazoa; phylum Chordata; class Mammalia; order Dermoptera; family Cynocephalidae; genus Galeopterus; species Galeopterus variegatus. Next base: position 447,792 of record NW_007727057.1, read on the forward strand.
CTGCTCACGTGCCCTTCTTTCCTGCTTTTTATTTCTCACATTCCATACCCTCATCTCCCTCTTTAAAAACCCCTCATTAAATCTGAGTCTTTGAGATGGCTTTATCCTGTAATTCTCCTTCAGGCTTACCAGAGAGATGATGGGTTAGCCTAACATCTGTCTTCAGGTCACTGTTATTCCTGAATAAAAGCTGACTTCCATTTCCACCAATATTTGACTTTCGGGTTATTTATTTTTTGTTTGGGGGAAGGCAGCTGGACCTGTGAGTTCAGTATCAAATTTTGGGGAGCCTTAACCAGGAGATGAGTGTGCCCTGTAATATACACACACACATATACAAATACATACACATATATATAAAGAGGGGATTTATTAGGAGAGTTGGCTCCCATAATTATGAAGGCTGAGAAGTCTCACGATGGGCTATCTGCAAATTGGAGATCCTGGGATACCTATGGCATGGCTCAGTTCAAGTCTGAAATCTCAGAACCAGGGAAGCTGATGGTATAATTCTCAGTGTGAGAACCTGGGGGTGACACTGGTGTAAGTCATAGAACCAAGAGTCTGGGGAACCTGGAGTTCTGATGTCTATGGACAGGAAAGAAGAGTCTAGCCAAGATCAAGTGGATAGAGAGATATATTTGCCCTTTCCTCTGTTTTTGTTCTCTCCAGGCCCCCAGCAGATTGGATAATGCCTGTCCATGTTAAGGGAAAATCATTTCCACCTAGTCCTCTCAGGCCTACATGCTAATCTCCTCTGGAAACACCCTCATAGACACATCCAGAAAAAATGCTTTACCAGGTTTCTAGGTATTCCTTAATCTAGTCAAGTTGATACCTAAAATTAACCATCACAAATCTACCACTTGTCAACGTGGTGTCCATACATATCTCCTTAAACTATACTTAACCTCCAAATGAGACAATAACAAAGTAATATTCGTGCATGATGCAACTGTCTGTGTACAACTGGAAACGTGTTAATCCCTTCCCCAGAAGAGGAGATAAAGTCCTTAGATGATGTTTAATCTTCTCCTGGTATACCATGATTTAAAAACAAATACTGTGGTGTAAAATTAACAATAATTAAATACTGATATAAAGTCAATAAATCTTATATTACATGGTAAGAAATAAGAGGAACAAAACCAAATGCATTTTCTCTTAATAAAGTCTAAGAAGTTTTGATGCTAAAAGCTATAGGAAAATAGACTTTCAGAAAGGAGAACATTTTTAGACAGTTAATTTATATTTACATGTTGGTCTGGTCCCTATGTATTCCTTCTCAGACCTGGGAGCTGAATTCATTCATTCATTCATTCAATAAATATTTATGAATGTCTGCTTCATATTAGAAAATGTTCTTGACACTGGTTGTTTGTAAATAACACAGACCCCATCTTCATGGAGTTTACATTCTATTGGAAGAGATACATGTTATATATCAGGAGATAATACATGTAGTGGAGAAAAATAAAGCAATGTAAGGAGGAAAGGGAGTTCTAGAGGCACAGCTTACTATATATACAGTAATCAAGGAAGGCTGTTTTAGATGACATTTGTACAAAGACCTAAAGGATGTGAAGAAACAGGCTATGTAGATAACAGGTGAAAGAGTTTTCTGGGCAAAAGTAGTAAAATGTGCAAAGGACCTGAGTTTGGGGCATACTTTGATGTTTAAGGCTGTTGTAGCTGGAGCTGAGCAAAGTAAGTACCAGGAGGGACAGAGGGAGGTGGGTCAAAGAGGTAGAGAGGTGGGTGAGATGTGTGGTCCTGGAGGGCCGTGGTTCTCAAACACGAGCCTTCATCTGAACCATCTGGAGAGCTTGTTTAAACAGATTTCTGGGTCCCACTCCCAGAGTTTATGATACAGTAGATTTGAAGTGAGACCTGAGACCATTCCTAATGAACTCTCAGGTGATGGGAAAGCTACAGTTGTGGGGCATTGGTGGTCATGGTAGCCATTTGGGCTTTTATTGACTAACGTGAGGACCAATGGATGGGAGAGTGGAGTGACACCATTTTAAAAGCACAAATGGCTGTTGTATGGTGAATAGATGTAGGGGAGCAGGCGGAAGCAGGGTATCAAAGTAGGAGGCTATAGTAACGGTCAGATGAGAGAAGATGGAGGCTTTGTCCAGGGTGGTAGCAACAGAAATGGGGAAAAAGTGGTTGAGTTCTGCATAGATCTGGAAGGAAAACTTACTCCTCTATCCCCTGGTAAATGTAAGTAAATAATGGCACGAAGAATCTATCTTTGCTGCACTGTCTCAGGTGACTGGCTCATATTCAGACCTTACTACTTGACTCAAGTTGAAATTTTTATTTAGTGCATGTTTTACATACACTAATGTACATGAACAGAATGTGTCAGAATAATTAACCCACCTGTGATTGTTTGCAAGTATGTACTTTTAAAATACCAGGCATATGTTCTAGATTTTTATTGTTTCACCTTTGTTATATTGATTTAATGCATGTCATATAATGAGACTATTACTGTCAACTTCAAGTTTCATTAAATCACTCATATTATAATAGAAGACATAGGCAAAGGGCTGGCTGTGCTTTGTGTCTTTTACAAGATTCCTAGGAAATGTTGTTTTGATGATGTCTTTTTGCCAAATGGGATGTATAAGAACTGCTTATCATGTATGGGGGAGACGAGAGCTGCCTGCCATTGCGGACTTATCTTTATGCCTATGAATGCTGTAGTATCTGCTGCATGGCTCCTCATTTCTACAGTGCACTGTGATCTCTTTGGTTTCCCATCTGCAAGTCCTGGTGAGACACTGTCAGCATGACCTGTGCCACATTTATCTACACTTGAACTGCAGCTACTGTTGTCTCTGAATGGTAATGCAGGTCAGACATGCTTACTGTGTTTTCAAATTACGGGTGGTTAGAGCCAAAGGAACTTTAAAAATCACCTTGTCTGTTCTCTCATCTTACAGAGGTGGACAATGAGCCTAGAATAGCTAAGAAGTAAAGATTCTTTTTCTATTTTTTTTTTTTTTTAACCATTATGAGAGACAAGGAGGTGTGCATTAAAAAGCCACTGTCTGGGGTTGAAGTAGATACTTTAACATCAACTCTTGTCAAAATATCATGGCAATCATTCTGGGGTCAATGTCATGGTCTTAAAAATGTGAACTACCTTCGGAGCAATAGCATGAAGGTGGCAACTGAGGGGTGTGTCTCTTGTAGGTGGCTGCATCGTCTTCACCTGAACAACCGGCATATTGAGGAGAGGAGAAAGCAGTTCCTTGTTTCCTCTTGGAGGTCAAATTGCTCTTTTAGCTATTCAGAGTTGTTTTTTAAGCGCTATCCTATTAATAACAGTTAATAAGCTCTGGGAGATAAAGGCAAGACTAGTAACTAGTTAATGCACAGAGAAAAATAATGTGTAACAATGTATTTCTCCAGAGGGACACAGACCCTTAAACTCACATCATGCCTTGAAGCGTTCATACATGCCCTCCTTTTAGTCATCAGCAATCACTGATTTCATTTTTTCAGATATTTGTAAGCTGAGAACAAGGTGAAAATTGATTCTAGGAGGGAAAACAACAGATATTTCCTACAGTGGGGAAGTAGGGAGGGCAAAGAGATTCTCTGAGGGCTCCTTTAAGATGGAATTAAAATTTGCTTTCCAAACCAGGCTACTATTTCAGAGAAAGAAGGATGGAGTGAAATGACATTTTTCTCAGTATCTGGGACTTCAATTCCTGGCCTTTTATTTCTTAAAGCTCACATTTTTTGGTCAAGGTTTAAGTGTGTTTCTAGAATTATCCTTTCCACAGTTCCACCTGTTGGCCCTCCTGGCAGCATGGACCTCCTGCTGTGTACTTCACAGGGCCTGTGCAGGCTTGTTTCACTTCTAGGAGAAAAGAGAGGCTCAGAGGAGGAGCTGGAGGAAGGGAGGCCTAAGACAATTTTTATCATTTGGCCTTGAACCTTGTGAACAGTTTTGCTTGTTCCCATGTGAGTTGTTTATGAGAAATGTTGCCTACGAGAAGATATACCACTATACTATGTACTTGGGAGAATATTTAAAAGAATATAAATTCTCTGCCTTCCAGAAGGATCAGGATTAAGGGATATAGTATGTGAACAGGTATTTCTGGATAACGAATATCTAATGACATTGGGAAGAAAAGTTTCATTAGGTCTTCTGCTGACCTTTAAGGAGGTCAGTGGAAATTCCTCCTTAAAGTATGTTCTTTTGCAATTTAAATGCTTTTCTTCCATGCAGTGGCAGCAATTTGCTTATACCTGTATTTGCAGTCCTTACTTCATTCTGCCTTGTGTGATACTTAGTTGTTGACATGCATGTCTACACCTCTATATTATAGGCTTATTGAACCCAGGTGCATTATCTTATATCTATCTACCATGTGACCCCAGATACAGTGATATTTAATGCTGGTTCATTCAATCAATACATGTTTGCTGAATGAATAAATGTACTGGGCCAGTTTTTTCCTTCCGATTTATTGGTAGGGAAGCCTGAATAAAGCCCAGAGACTGTACTTTATCCAAGTTTACATATCTAGAATCAAAGATGGGAACCAGATGAAACTAGTCTTATTTTGATTCAAATAATATTTTGATATTTTCAATGCATGTATCAGTTCAGCTTTAGTAGATTTATTTATTTTATTTATTTATTTTTTGTCTTTTTTTTTTTTTTTTCGTGTCCGGCAACGGATCGCAACCCTCAGTGTCGCGCCCGTACCGGACCGGGACCAGCAACGGGATCGCAACCCTCGGTGTTGCCCCCGCACCTCGCTCAGCCAGTGAGCAGGAACCAGTCTGTATGTGGGATCCGAACCCTCGGCGGGAGCGCCGCTGTGCTCCCAAGCGGCGCACTGTAGCAGTGCGCCACCGGGCCGGCCAGCTTTAGTAGATTTAAAAACACATAGTTTGGTCCTGTTTTTATGTGAATTTTTGAAAGTAAAAAGGCTGAAAACAATTAGTATACTTTTTTGACTCAGGCACCCTCCTCTAGTCCCCCAAATACACACACCCACACTCACACACACTCACACACACACATCCACATCACCACCATCAAATAATAAATACGGTGCAGTGTATGGAGGCAGTTTCTGGCTTATGGTTTTGGACCATGAATGGCTGCAGCATTTGGATAAGAGTCCAAATTCAATAGCAACTGTGCTCTTCGTGGTGTCATGTTGTATTTTAAAAATTTGTAAGTATGCAAATGAACAAGAGGTGACTTATAATTACAGGGTTTTGAAATCCTTTGTTCTGTTCTAGAGGATCCAATTTCTCCTCCTGCCCCACCTCCTCCTTCTGTTCCTTGCCTCCTTCATCCTCTTCCTCTTCCTTCTTGTTAGTCATTGTCATCATTTTCCTTTTCTTCTTTGTCTTCATCTGCTCCCCCCACGCCCCGCCCTGTCCTCCTCATTCAGCAGTATGACAACTTGATGTAAATTATTTTGCCCTTTTCACTGAAGTTCTAAAGTTCCTATCAACTGAAAACTGAAGTTCCTTAGGGTAAAAGTCAGGTTAGCATGAAGGAAATCAAAGACAGATGAAATTTATCCTGGTAACATCAACACGTCAAAATAAGTACAACAACTCTGAGGGCCAAACGCTAAATACTAAAATTTTTTCAGGTTTATGTTCTAGTGATAATGTGATTGTTATTTTTATGTGTCAACCTGGCCAGGCTATAGTACCCAGTTATTTAATCAAACACTCATCTAGGTATTGCTGTGAAGGTATTTTGTAGAAGTAGGTAACATCTACGATCAGTTGACTTTAAAGATGATTACTCTCCAGGATGAGGGTGGGCCTCATTCAATCAGTTTAAGGCCATAACAGCAAAAACCAGGTTATCCCAAAGAGGAAAAAACTTTGCTTCAGGCTATGGCACTAACCGCTGCCTGAGTTTCTAGCCTGCTGGCCTGCCCTGTGAAGGTTGGATTTGCCAGACCCCATAATTGCTTCAGCCAATTCCTTAAAATAAATCTCTTTATATATGTATGTCCTACTTGTTTTGTTTCTCTGGAGTACTCTGACTGATACAGATAGGAATACTTATTGCAGTAGTAAATGATAAAAACAATACTTCCTGGAGTGTTCATAAACACGTCACTTTAACGATGTTTTATTTGGAAGTTAATAGGCATCAATTGGCTGTATCTATCAGTGGCTGGAAGAAAAGTAGACAGTACCCGTGTTGTTCAAATGGATGGTGGCTGCCTTAGCATTTACCTATTGTTCTGGAGTGGATTATATTCCTTTTAAGAGTAATATACATTACAAATGCCATTTTGATATGCTAAGAGAGTTCAGTAAGTATAGCCAAATAAGCATCTTCAAAAGAAAACCCTCAATCTATATAAAATTGTATGCAGAGATTGTATGTTTAGTTGCAACTTAAAGTACTCTCTCTGACCTTCACTGTAATGATGTTAGGTAGTAGGTCAAAACAACCAAAATTTATTATTTAAGATGTCTAAAATATTACTGTATAAATATTATTTTAGAAGTTAAGCTTTCTATATCATTATGTCTTTATAATGGGAAAACAAAGTTCTACTTTGGAATGCCAGGGATATACCTTTTCTAGCTGCAGTTCTGGTGGCAGGATCTGGGAATTGTATGCTTTGACTGACCTAGCAGCCAAAGAGAGGAAGAATTTTCCCTGTTCAAGTCACCAGTAATGAAGCCTGGATAAGGAACCCCAGCATCTAGCTTTTTTATTTATTATTTGGACTTTATTCATATTATCAGTATACAGAGATTAATTAATTATAGAATGCCTACTTTATGCCAAACACTTTGCAAGGCACTAAAGTTACAAAGATGAAAAAGATCTGAAGTGTCTTGTAGTGTTCTAGTCTGACATGCCACCATATCTCCCCTCAGAGAAATAGGATCCAATGCAGTAAGCACCATGGAGGAGATGTAGATAAGGTGCAATGGAGGTCTGGCAGCAGGAGCTCTTAAACCAGCATGACTGGAGCATGGAGTTGTATTAAGGACAATGGCAGAGGCCAGACTGTGAAGGCTCTTTCATGCTCCACAGAGGAGTTAAGACTTCAATAAAGAACAGATATCTTGCTTGTCCAATATCCTTCCTTCTTCTGAGAGAAACACTCACCTCCTTTTCAGGAATTACTCCTCTTGCAGCTTTAGCCATGGGCATTCAATGGGATGACACCCCTCTGACCACAATGACTGGTGGAGGGGTGGACCTCCGTTATGAGCTGGGGCAATCCTTGTCCCAGGCTCCCTGTCAGAGTGGATTTTTCCAAGGGTAGGCTCATGGTCCAGGTTGGGGTGTTTGGAATACTTCCATGCAAGTTTTCTAATTATAGTTTGAGGATCAACATTTCTTTCCTCTTCAGGTTCTTAAGACATGAGCCAGGATTTTTAACTACCAGTTCAGTGCCTTTTAGAGAAGCTGGTCTGAGAGAATGAAGTGACCCACAGAGAGAAGTGAAAAGAGATGGGAAAATAATTTCTTGACAGAGTTTGAGAGCTCTCTTTCTGATGTCTAAAGACAAGTTCTATCCTCCCTTCCAATAGTTTATTTATGAACCCATATGTGGTTATTGTTTTTAGCTTAAGCTAATTCAAATTGGTTTTCTACTATTTGCAGCTGAAGACTCTGGATTAACACCCATGCCTTGGAAAAATTTGGGATTGGACTGTGACATAATCTCTGAATATAATAGGAGGTCACTTTGTCACCAGTGGGAGAATGGAGTAAAAAGGAATAATAAGAGGCAGGGAGACAGACAGTTCAGTGTTTTCCAAAGTGTGGTTGAATGGGTTGCAGGGATTGGAATCACCTGCAAAAAGTGAAATAGTTTGTTAATAATGAAGATTCCAGGATATAGAATAGCACTTCTGAGAAATGAGCCTGAAAAATCTTCTTTAAACACACACATAAAGTTATCGTTATGTATAACGAACTTTTAAAATTGAGAATGCAAAGTTAGGAAGTTACTGTAATTGTGAAGGTGAGAGTTGAGGTCATAAGAAGAGAGACTGGGAGTAGAAAAGAGAGATTGGAGAGATATTTAGTTGGTGAAAAACACATAATGGTTTGTAGCAGGGTAAGAGGGTGGGGGGGGCGGATTCTAGGATAATTCTGAGGTGTTTGGATACTTGTATATGATAGTATCATTACTCTGATTAACTGAAACCTAAAAAAAGTGCCGGCCCGTGGCTCACTCGGGAGAGTGTGGTGCTGAGAACACCAAGGCCACGGGTTCGGATCCTATATAGGGATGACCAGTTAGCTCACTGGTTGAGCGTGGTGCTGACAACACCAAGTCAAGGGTTAAGATCCCCTTACCCCTTTAAAAAAAAAAGAAACCTTAAAAAAAAAGGGAGTAGATATGAAGATAGAAGATTTGGATTTAGGCTTTTATTATGAGTTTAAAGGGTTTGTGAGGCAAGTTAATAGAGTTTTTCAGCAGAGCTAACCATACATACTGGTAGTTTAGGGGACCATTTGGGTTAAAAAGATAAATTTTGTAGTTTTCAGAATATAAGAGGTAGTTGAATTAGTAGGCATTACTGAGAGTTTGCAAAGAGAAAATGAGTCAGTAGAAAAAATTTGCAGTGAAGTCGTGACATGGAGACCAGTGCTGTTGAAGACAGTGTGACCAGAGAGTTGGCTGTTAAAATTCCTTATTTCAAGGGTATGAGACTTCTGACTGATGATAAAGTTTGTGATATCGTCTTGAAAGTGGAATATTGGAGAGGACTGAAGGTGAAGGTAATGGCAATTGAGCAGGTCAAGAGATTGTGAGGCTCTCCATTAATACTGGTGTTCTTCTAGTAAAGGCTGGGAGTAATTTGCCACCCAAATTACTCCAGATGCCAATATCTGCAATGCATGTGCAATAATTTTGAAATGACACCACTAGCATGGGGAGAAGTTATTAAAAGACTATGAGAATCAAAGGAGAGGGGTTTTCTTTTCACACTCAGGTGGAGTGAATTGATGTGGAAGTGTGTCGGGCCTCCCTGAGCCAGAGGCCGACAAAACCAAGCGGGAAGAGACCCCGGTCCA
>NW_007727057.1:459457-488522 GCF_000696425.1 Galeopterus variegatus
GAGTGCATGAAATGGCGCCCGTGCGCGTCAGGGCGCATGCGCGCAAAGTTATGCCCAACAGAAGTGCCCACGGGAAGCCGAGAAAATGCATGCACCATCTCTTTTCCTTGGTGTACGTGAGTCATGAGCACCTGCACGTGGGCTGCGTCCATTCAGAAGAGAGGTAATGAAAGCCCTATCCTAAGAGAAGACCTACACTTTTATATGTGCACAGGGACGGGAGGAACATCCTATAAAGCAACCCAGGAGGAGGTAGAGTGATGGTGTTGGAGTTGGGAGCTCCAGAGTTGGAAAGGGTTGAGAGGTAGGTCAGCTGTAAGGTAGTGAGAGAGATGGTGAAGGGAAGAGGTGGTCCAGGATGTATAAGCAGGTACAGAACTACAAGGAGATGAGTGTCCAGGAGAAGAAAGGTGGCCAAAGGGAGGTGAGACAGCAACATCTCTACCCTGTGGGGTTAGGGAGGGAATAATATGCACATCAATATATTCACAATGTTGTTTAGGACTCTATATGGAATTGTGTCAAAGTTTTTTGTATATTAAACAAGTGGAGTTCAAAGGAGAACCAGAATATGCTAAGAAGTGGCAATGGAAAGATCCATGGATGGAATGGGGCATAAATCAAGTAGGTTAATTTACAGGAAGCACTCTGAAAACTGCAGAGTGTAGTATGACCACATAAGGTGTGGCAGCTAGGGCTGTGATCCCGATGATCCAGAATAGCTTCCAAATTCCTTTAATAAAACTTTTGTGTCAGAATTTTCTGAGGGGCTTTTGAAATTTTGTATGCCTGGGCCCAGGCCCTACTATCAGTTTACTAAATCAGACTCTCTATTTTTTGAACACTCTCTTTCTGAATATGCTGTTAATTTATATTTTAATATATGATACCTATTTAATTAATAATATTCTAATTTAACTCATATGGCTATAAACATGTATGTGAGTGGAAAAGAAAAAAGATCACGGTGAATGAATCTCATGGATAGAGTTATAGAATGGTGGACAATTGATTGGAAAAATCATGGAGGATATTTAATTTCAGAATTTTATTTTGATTGCAATGGAATACCGCTCAATTATTTTGAGCAAGTTGTGATAGTGTAAATAATGTATTTAAAAAAATAAACTTCCAATGACTCAGAATTATTCTACTCCATATTTGGAATTAATATATTTAGTATAACATGATTTTAAATGAGGCTTACTAAAAGTTTTGGTAGAAACGAAAACTCTAATCTGTAATCCTCTGAGCATTATTTTTGTCTGATGTTTAGAAATATAATATTCATTATTGTTATTATTTTAACTCAAATATATTTTTCTGCATTAAGAAATTAAAAGTGGGAAATCATCAGTTTTTGCTGTAATATTAACTTCCAATTTGTCTAGTAAATTAAATGTTATGATATTTAAACTCAGAAATAAAACTTATCATATACCAGTGCTTCTTACACTAAAATAAAATCATCTTTAGCCCTGCTCTTTGGACTAATAAATTTCTTGCAATGTGGTGAAAGATTAAAAATTGTAATGTGGTGGAAACTCTTGGGCACATAGAGTGACTTATTTTATGCTTTGCTGAAGTTATATATGTTTTATGGTCTCTTCCAAAGCAACAATTTTGTGCCACCTTTCAAACTTTTCCTTACATTTGAATCATTCTCTAAAGCTACTTTTAAGAACTATGTAATTCTGATCAAGAATTCTGCTTCTCCCTGAAAAACTTCTTTCTTTATCTGATTTTGGTTGACATTATGGTGATTACCTTTTTTCCTACTTAGATATGTTGAAACTTCTTCAAGGCTTTGAAGTTCTGAGATTTAAAGAAAAGATAAAATGCAAATATGTATGTGCTATTTTCATATGGAAATGATATTCTGAATCAGAAATATACTTCTTTGTTGGCATACACTGGGTCTTATGGAATAAATCAAAAGACACTTGTAAGACAGGCTCCATGTTTTTTCTTATAACTACACTAGGACACATTATTAAGTAACTGGAGTCCAAAACTTCTAAAACTTTAAAGAATGATTAAATCTTAGTGTTAAATATTTGAATATTTTGTTTATATCTGTGTTTGAAGTGTGTCCATTTCATTCTTTGAGTTTCAATTTTTTTTTTTTTTGGTAAGTAGCTTTATATTTTATTATTTCTGATTATTAAAGCTGTATGTTTCCTTATGAAAAATCAAGTAATAATAAAGGTGTAGTGAAAATTACTTATAACTTATTATCTCCAGTCAGACTCAATCACTATTATTAGTACACATCTTTCCAGACTTTATCCTGTCTGTATGAATTTTCATGGGTGTAATTTAACCTGTGCATTCCATTCTTAGTGTCTTTGGGTGGGCTTCTGTGGTTGGGCCTGTCTCTCTCTTGGTTGGGGTTTCTCTCTTTAAACTTGCCTTTCTCCATTCTATCTTATCAGTGCTTCCTGATCTGTCTTTTATTTTTGCTTCTCTGCCCCTCATCTTCTTTCTGTCACTCTCTTGCTGTCTTTCATGTTCTCCATATAGGTATTCATATGTGTGTAAGTGTGGGTTAGTATGTATATATGTGTAAATATATATACTCATATACACGTATATATGCAAATATACATATACTTATAAGTATACTCATACTTATACTTTAAAAAGCATCATTAGACACATGCTACCTCATAATTTTTTTAAAAAACCTTTCCCTAACAATAAATGTAGATCTAATGCTCCATTTTTAATGACTGAAAGGTGTTCTATAGTATTGGGTAGTATAGTGTAATATAGACTTAATTTATTTATCCAACCCTTTTGAACAATTTCTTTTGGATATTTAGGTTGTTTCCAATTTTTAAATTTATTTTAATGCATATTTTTACATATGAGTGTTTGTACAATCATTTCTTAGTAATTGAAATAAATGTTAAAGTAGTTTTAAACTTTTATTGGCAGAATGGGTGGGTAACATATTTCTTCATCTTTGAATTCTAATTTTTTGAGTTCTGTATATTTTAGGTTATCCTTTTTTTGCCCTTCTTATGTTAAAGACAACTTCATCTTGTATAGAATACTTAAGCAACATTTTTTTCCCCTCAAAACTGTATTGCTTCTGTTATCTGATATTGCAAAGGAGAAGGCTGAATTTAGCTTGCTTACTATTATTGCAATATTTTTCCTTTGTGTGTGACCTTTTACTTTACAAACAAGGTTGATGACAGTGGAGATAAATAAATACAGGTAGAATATGAATCCATTTTTAGAGGTATCTTCAATTTGATTTTGTCACAGACAGCATGCACATGATAACAGAGTAGGGAGTGACAGGTATTTTTGGCAATTTCTGGTATAAGATGGTGGCCTGAATTGAAAGATCTTCTTCCCCTTCCTCCCAAGTGTCTATTAAAATAAACTAATGTATGCTTGTAAAGCTCTTAATCCTGTTCGTGACACCAATTGTAGAGCTACATGACCATGCCAGTTGTTGGGCTCTTTTACCTGCCTGTAATCCTGCACCAACTGGGCCAATTGTTGAGCTAGGGCTGGATCTGGAGCTCACAGACCCCTCAAGCCCATTTTCCAGACTGGGTCACAAACCCTTCACATGCCAGGCTGGGTCACTAGACCCTTTACATGCAGGTCTATGAACTAGGTAACCAGCAAACAGGTCCTTGGAAGCCATAGGTTGGAAAGCATGGCTGCCCATGCTGCAGCAGCTGCCCAAGGCAGTAGTCAGCCGAGGTGGTGGCGCCACGCAGGTGTACTAACTCTACCCACACACAACCTGCCCATAAAGAGTGCTGCACCAACCCCAACCTGCCCCGAGGTGAGGGGGCCTGATTAAATTATTCTATTTTCCCAACAATCCACCCCTTCAGGGTCCCTTGCCATGCAATCTACACACTCAGAATCTTTCGTGATGTTCTGTTAGTGAGGATAGATGACCCTTACATTTACATACTACACATTCCATCCCAGTCCCAAAAGTCTTTAGCTTGTTGCAGCACCAATTCAAAAGTCCAAAGTCCAAAGTCTCCTCTGAGACCAAAAGGCAAAAGTCCTTCCAGCTGTGAACCTGCAAAGAGTCAAAAACAAGTTTATCTACTTCCAAGATACAGTGGGACAGACATTGGGTACACATTCCCATTCCAGAAGAGAGGAATAGAAAGGAAAAACAGACCCGAAACAAATCCAAAACCGAAACAGGGCAAACATTAAGCACACTGGGGCACCTGGACCCCTAAAGTGTTGGGCAACCTTGTTCCTACAACTCCGCCAGGTGCAGCCCATTGAGCTGCCCTGGTGCCTGCAGCTTTTCCAAGCCAGTACTGCACGTTACCATCAGCCCCACAGTTCTGGGCTCCTGGCGACAGTCCCACCATCCTGGCTCCACTAGACATTTCCTCAGTGGGGGTTCTCTGTTGGGGCTCTGACCCCACTTTTCTGCTCCACATTGCTCTGTAGATGACCTCCACAGTGGCCCCACCTCTGCAGCAGGTCTCTGCCTCAGTCCCCCAGCTTTTTCATACATTTTCCAAAATCTAGGTGGAGGCTGCCATGCTTCCACTGCTCTCACATACTGCTGGCCTGCAAACTTAACACAATGTGGACACCACCAAGGTTTTTGGGTTTTTTTTCTTTGGAGGTGCTGAGGCAGGATTGCTCCAGCCAGAGCAGCTGGGATGCAGGGAGCAGGTTCCTGGGGGGCAGCTGTACCCCAGGTCTGTCCTCCAGGACAATTCAGTTCCTCTAGGCCTCAGGGCCTGTGATGAGTGGGGCACCCTTCCAGACTTCTCAAATGCCTGTAGGGCATTTTCCCCATTGTCCTGGTTTTTAGCATCTGGCTGCCTCACTGCCAAAATAATGTCTTTAGCAAATAGTTTATCTGCCTCACTCTTGTGTTTTTCTCCTGCTCTTTGCTTTTCTACCTCATGGCCAGGCTGCAAATTTTCCAAATCTTTATGCTCTGCTTCTCTTTTACATTCTGGATTTTGATTTACTTCAATCGCTTCGGCCTGCACCAGCTATTCACTCAGTCTCAGGCAGTTTTGGCAGTGTTCGCCCACACAGTTCAAACAGCTACATTTTCCCTGTCCATCAAGAAGTGGCCTTGCCCCTGTGCATATCTGAGACTCTCCTGTAATTGCTGCCACTGAGACAGGCACGTAGTAATGGAGACTAACTTTTCCACCTTTTCACCAGGTGAAAACATACTCTGAGACTCTCCTGTAATTGCTGCCACTGAGACAGGCACGTAGTAATGGAGACTAACTTTTCCACCTTTTCACCAGGTGAAAACATACTTGAAATTCTTCAGGGGCACCCGTCCTCAGGTCATCTGCCCATCTGCATTTGGCACTCTTTTCTTGGGTTTATATAGCACCTGGCTGACCATTGGGTTTAAGTGACACCCTCCAAGGCTTTTGCCTTCAGACAAATGTGACATATGTTTACTACATTGTCTCCAAAGCACATTACATCATCCACCCCTAGGTCCCATAGCCACAGTAGCCAGGGGCTCTCCCTATTTCTGCTGCTTTACTGTCTCAATTTCTCATGCACAACATGTCATGCCTGGAGATGCATGGTTTCCTCAACTCACCACTGGGCTTGTTGTTGTCTTCCCTGGTGTGAGAAGCAGGAGTGGCCAGTTGCTGCACGCCATCCTCTAGGACATTTATCTGTGCTTCCAACAACTCTGCTTTCTGCTGCAAATCTCAATCAGTTTGCATCATAGTGATCAGCAGCTAGCCCCTGGTCAGCAGAAAAGTGGCCACCAGACACTACATGCTCAAAGACAGCTACATTTCCTCCATTTCCCAAGGGGTTTTCTGCTGTGGTGCCTGGTCTATGCTGCCTTGCAGTATAGTGTGTAGCAACCAGATCCTGGTCAACAGGGAAGTGGCCATAGGGCATAGCATATTCAAAAGTAGCCACATTTCCTCCTTCTTCCAAGAGCTTTCGGCTCTTGTACCTGCTTAGAATCCTGTTGCAGACTATGCCAACTGTGGCAGTCTGCTAATGTCAGAATCCTGCCAACTATGCCAATTGTGAAGCTCTTAATCTTGTTTGTGAGGCCAATTGTAAAGCTTCACAACCACACTAATTGTCAGGCTCTTCTACCTGCCCCTAATCCTACACCTACTGGGCCAATTGTCGAGCTAGGGCTGGGTCTGGAGCCCACAAACCCCTCAAGCCTGTTCCAGACTGGGTTACAGACCCTTCACATGCCAGGCTGGGTTACCAGACCCTTTACACCCAGGTCTATGAACTAGGTAACCAGCAAACAGGTCCTTGGAAGCCATAGGTTGGAAAGCATGGCTGCCTGTGTAGGTGCCAAGGTGGTGGTGCCATGCAGGTGCACTAACTCCACCCACACACAAACTGTCCATAAAGAATGCTGCACCACCCCCAACCTGCCCAGAGGTGAGGGGACCTGATTAAATTATTCTATTTCCCAACAATGCTTTAGAGAATAAATGAAATAATAAAAATTTTGAAATACAAGATGGAATGCCAATAGTGGTCAATTTTTTTTTGAGGAGTTTTTGGAAATTGCAGAATCAGAGTAATTAAAAACCAGGAGAGAGAGCTTTAATGTAGAACATCAGAGGTAAAAGGAGTTCTTCTCAAGGAAACTCATGTAATGCCCCAAATTCAGAGTAAAAAACAAAGCCAGAGTGGACTCTAGAGCAGCTTCAGTGTGTTTAATTAAAAAGATACAGTTAAGAAATACTGAGCTAGTTGGCTCCCTTCTCTTCTGCTTGCACTTTTCCCTCTCCTCTTTGTTCTGTTTTATTTGTCCTCCAAGAAGAATTTCAAGGTCTGAAACCTAAAGAAAATTGCTAATTTGCTTTGGGATGGCCCCTGGTAAGGGCCATTGAAGCCAGAGAAAGAAGCAGAAGTCGTGGACTCAGAGTATATGCTATCTACCCTAAGTGAATCATGCACAATACATGCATGTAATGAAACAACACACTCTGCCATACCCCCAAAATATGTACATGTAAATGTTAAAATAAAAACAACAACAATAACAACAACAAAACCAGAAGCAGAAGAAATTCTGAGTCTCTATAACAGACACAGAGGAAGAAAATGGAAAGCAACTCACAACAGTAAAAAACACCAAGTAGTCCCTTCCTAAAGTAAAGTTCAATTTACTTAGCCATTATTTGCGAGTACCTGCCCTGCCTGTCAACTTAGCTCTCTGCCTACTCACACTACAGGGAACCCTGTGTTTCAACACATGCTTCTACTTACACCTGGTTTATGGTCAGGTTCCCATTCAAGGGGGAGAATCTGCTAGGAAAAAAAGCAAAAAGACAAAGTGAATATGTAAATAACACCGAGATCCAACATATTAATAATAAGTGTTTTGAAAAAAAAAGACAAAGACAATGGGAGGGCAGAATTAATCAACAAATAACTAGAAGAATACTAGTAGAGATACTTAACAAAACAGTGCAGAGAAAACCTCACAAAATGAACATTTCATTCATTGCCATCTCTTTATAAAGATGAGTGGTAAATCAAGAATCACCAACAACTTAAAAGAAAAAAACCACGATGACTGAAAAGAACAAGAGAACCAAAGGAAGCAGAGATAATTCATGTTATGAAAATAGAATAAATGAGTATTTTTATTAATATTTTTAAACTTATCTAAATACTACATTTTATAGAACAAGAACAGAGACAATGGAAAAGGAGTTATCTGTGAGAAGTAAAAGAGTACTTGAAATTTAGAAGTATTATTGCCAAATTAAAAAAAAATGGATGATATGGTAGTTCTATTTTTAATTTTTTGAGGAAGCTCCATACTGTTTTCCATAATGGCTGTACTAATTTACATTCACACCAACAGTGTACCAGAGGGCCCCTGTCTGAACAACCTCACCAGTGTTTTTGTTACTTCTTGTCTTTTTTGGTAATAGCCATTCTAATTGGGGTGAGGTGATATCTCATGGTGGTTTTGATTTGCATTTCCCTGGTAACTAATGATGTTGAACATTTTTTTCATATATCTGCTGGTCATTTTCATGTGAAGAAATGTCTGTGCAGGTTTTTTGCCCATTTTTAAATTAGATTATTTGTTTTTCTGCTATTGAGTTGTTTGTCTTCCTTATGTATTCTGGATATCGACCCTAGTCAGATGAGTAGTCGGCAAATATTACTCCCATTCTGTAGATTGTCTTTTCACTCTGTCGATTGTTTCCTTTGCTGTGCAGAAGCTTTTTAGTTTGATGTAATCCCTTTTGTCTGTTTTTGCTTTTGTTGCCTGTCTTTTTGGTGTCTTATCCAAAAAATTCTTACCCAGGCCAATGTCATAAAGAATTTCCCCTTTGTTTTCTTCTAGTAGTTTAATCCACTTGGGTCTTACGTTTAAGTCTTTAATCCATTTTGAGTTGATTTTTGTATATGGGTGAGAGAGTGGGCTGTAGCTTCATTCTTCTGCATGTGAATAACTAAGTTTTTCCAGAGCAATTTATTGAAAAGAGTGTCCTTTCTTCATTTTGTATTCTTGGCCCCTTTGTCAAAAATCAGTTGACTGTTAAGTACATGGATTTATTTCTGTTTTCTCTATCCTGTTACATTGGTCTGTGTATCTATATTTATGCCAGTACCATGCTGTTTTCATTATAGCAATCCCACTACTGGGTATATATCCAAGGGAAATGAAATTAGTATTCCAAAGAGATATCTGCACTATCATGTTTATATGCAACACTGTTAACAATAGCCAAGATATGGAATCAGCCTAAGTGTCTATGGATGGATGGAAAAAGAAAATGTGGTGTACATATGCAATGGAATACCATTCAGCCATAAAAAAATGAAATCTGTCATTTACAGCAACATGGATGAATCTGAAGGACATTATGTTAAGTGAAATAAGCCAGGCACAGAAAGACTACTGCACGATCTCATTCATATGTGGAATCTAAAGAAGTTTATCTCCTAGAAATAGGGAATAGAATAGTGATTACCAGAGACTGGGGAGAATAGGAGGAGGGGGTGATAGGAAAAGGTTGGTCAATGGGTATAAAGTTACAGTTAGATAGGAGGGCTAAGCACCAGTATTCTAGTGCACAGTAAGTTAACAATATCGTATATTTCAAAACAGCTAGAAGAAAGGATTTTGAATGTTCTCACCAGAAAGAAATGATAAATGTATAAGGTGATGGATATACTAAATACCTTGATTTAATTTTTACACAAGGTATATATGTATGGAAACATCACACTGTTCCCCATGAATAATTATCATGTCAACTAAAAACAGAAGAAAACAACTTTTTTCCTTGTAATGTGTCATTTTAATGTTAAATTTCTCACAGAACATTTAATGTGGACATGACAAACAATTGAAAGGGACAATTAAGATGCTTAGAGTTGTTTTTTTATTAAAGAGTAGCTTTTCTTTTATGATGAGTAGTATTTTTAGGCTGACTGGTATAGGGATTGAACCCCAGACCTTGGTGTTACAAGCGCTGGTCTAACCAACTGAGCTAACCTGCCAGCCCTTAGGGATGTGAAAATGAAAAAAAAAAAGGATGTACTGAATAATGAAATGAGCATGGGGAAGGTGCCAAGGTCAAGAGAATCTGCTAGAAAAAAGGCAAAAGGACGAAGAGATGGCAAGTATAAGAACATTGATGACAAGCATTTCAAAAAAAGACAAAGACAATGAAAGGAAAGAACTAACCAACAAAATACTAGATGAATATTTCCCTGAAGTAAATAAAGATTAGTTAAAAAGGTCCAAGGAAGACCCACCTAGAAAAAAAATCACAAAACTGGACATATATTGGTGACTTTCTGACTTCTGATGGAAAGTAAAAATTTGTAAATCTTTTGAAGAGAACAAAATAGTGGTCTACAAGAGAGAAATAATTAGCTCGATAGTGGATTTCTCTTTGGTAACGATATTTGAAGAATTATTCTTTCTTTCTGAAGCACATTTTTTTTCTTGAGTCTAGCCAAAATATCTTGTGTGATTACAAAATAAAGACATCATTGGACATGTAAACACCCCAAATTTACCACTGTGTTTTCCATATGAAAAAGTTGCTTGATGAAGTCCTTTTTCAGCATTTACTTTCCACCCTTTGTACTGGGAATTGGCTACTTAGGCTTTCTTTAGATCTGCACTCCTTCATGAATTTAATTTTAGTTACATGAAAGTTATGTCAATCCTCGTATTTTTCAACTTCTGCAAATTCATAAGAAGAAAGCTAGTAGACATATTCTAATCTGTCTAGCACCTGTTCTCCAAGAATCCTATGGTATTTTATTTCACTGTGTTATCTGAATAGCTCTGATGTTTTCTGGTGACTGTCTATGATGAGGAGGATTATAGTGCATTATTGCTTTGTATTTCAGATGTTCATGAGCCCTAACATATAATATATTTTTTTAAGGTAAGAAAGTAACATAATGTGTGTTTACTAAATTGAAATAAAGCATTTTAAAAAATAAAGTCATTCGAAAAAATCTATTTTGGAGCCAAATTTCTTTCAGAGGGCCAAATTTTGCCCATGGATGTATTTTGTTTTGTTGATTCCATATTTTATTTTAATTGACCAAAATATAAAACTTAGGAAATTGCACGTAAACACTTTGGATTTCTGGCTTCTGTTGAATAACTGGGAGATCTGGCAGCACTGGGCCCACATTTCACCGTGACATCAACCTGCTTGTTTTGAGAGACAGTTGTCCACTAGATGGAGTGTACATAGCACATTTGCCTCGCACTCCATCTCTACTTTCCCCAATATACAAATATCCTCCCTGCTTCACTTTTTTGTTACTTTACCTTGTAAACATTTTGGTTTGCAGCCCTCACTGTAAATACCCGAAATTAGATGTTCTAAATTATATAAACTTAGAAATTCACTATTAGGCTAAGCTCAATATGGTTTTCATGGGATTTTCTTGGGAAAGGGCCCATTTTCTTTAAATAATAAAATATTACAAGATGTTGCTAGCAACATGGATGAGTCTGGAGAGAATTATCCTAAGTGAAACAGCCCAGGTACAGAAAGAGAAATATTGTGCGTTCTCACTCATAACTGGGAGCTGAATCTATAAACAAACAAATAAACGATAAAAAGAGACACACAGAGAGAAAGAAACAGCAATCACAGTAATATTTTGAACTTTTAGATAGAGAAAAGAGCTGTAGTTACAAGAGGTAGAAGAGGGGAGGGAATGGGGGCTAATGAGGAGTTGGTCCATGGACACGAAGAGTGATTGTGTATTGTAATGTTGAATAAGCTAACTATCCTGATCTAACCACCACACATTCTACACAATTATTGAAAATCAATGTTGTACTCCATATATATGTATAATAAATTATCTTGAAAATAAAATAAAATAAAAGTTAAAAAAAGACATTGCTAGCAAGTATAGGTGGAATATTTGAGAAAGTCAATTAGGGATACGGCTACTGTTTGTGATTCAAAGCTATACAATCATGGAAAGAGGAATAGGATTTATCACCCTGTCCTAACCACTTGGATCAATTGTATTCTTTTCTCAACAGCAGCAGGCCCTCCTCTTAAGTTTTGCCTCTCTCTTCTTTAGTTCTTTGTCTAAATAAGCTCTAAGCTGTTTGAGACAGGAACCTTGTTTTCACTGTGGTGTTTTGTGAAATGCCATATGCACACATGACATTTTGTAGATAATAAAAAAAAAAAGTGATTATAGGCTGTTGGTAGTCTTCTGCTGATATCCTTGCTGGTAACAATACACAAAGACATCACTTGACATTCTATTGAGTTAAAAGAAACTGTTGTGTTGATTTTTATTGCTGTTAAGAGCAGGAAGAATATTGATTTTAATCAGAAGAAACAGGGAGAAATTGCTTCGACATATGTTTTTTACTTGATCTTTGAGAATGTCATGAAATAATGAAAAGAATAAATAATAGTCCATGTGAAATTCTTTCAAAAGCGCTAGAAGTTTGTTTGAAAATAGTGACCTAAGGATAGAAATTAAGTTTTGGAAATGAAATATTTAATCAGCCATCTCAGAGCATTCTCATGCGTGACTATTAGAGGCTTTCCGTTGGAATATTAAACAATTGTGATTTTAGTTGAACTGTGATTGAAATACAAAGTTTGTTCATCATTTTAATATTTATATATTTATTCATTCAAAAATATATAACGAGCACTAGATTATAGGGTACAGTAGAGAGCAAAGCAAAGTCCTTGCTCTAATGCACCTTACATTCTTGAGGATAAATATAGACAATAAAAAATTATTATGTAATATATCAAACAGCAATAAGTACTATGCGAGAAAAATGGAGCAGAGTGAAGGGGTATAGAAACTGTCAGTGCACATGGATTGGTAGTAGACATTATATATAGTGTAGTTAGGGAAATCCTCTCTTGGAGACCTAAGGAAGTGAGGAACGAGCCATGTAGCTATTTGCTGAGTGTGCTCCAAGCAAAAGGAAGAGCCAGTGTCTTAAGGCAGGAGTGTACCCAGAAGACAGCCAGGGGTCCTGTGAGACTGGCAGCGTAGGAGGGCATTCCAAGACTTTGGCTTTTGCTCTAAGTGAGATGGGCAGCCAGAAGAAGGTTATAAGTAGAAAAGAGACCTGATCTTATTTTCTTTAAAAAGGATTAATTTGGATGCTATAAGAATAACTAGAATGGAGCCAAAATGGAAACAAACACTGTTGCAAGATAGTTCAAATCCAGGCAATGGGCAAGAGTGGTTTGAATCAGGGTGATAAAAATAGAGGGTGTGACAAGTTGGTTGGATTTTTGCCATATTTTGGCACTTGAGGGGACAGAATTTCTTGATGGATTGGATGCTGAATGTGAGGAAAAGCAAGTAGTTAAGGATAATTCCAAGGTTTTGGGCCTGAGCAACTAGGATGAGTAATGCTGGGGCAAGAGATTCGGTAGGGGAACTCAGCAGTTCATTTTAAGACGTGTCCAGTCTGGATATTGGGGAGATGAGAATTTATATCTGAGGGAGAGGTCATGGCTGGACGTGAAAATCTTGGAGTCATCAGCATAAAATTAAAATGTGTTTAGAGCTGGAAGAGATACTTTAGGGAGTAAGTTTGGATGAGAAGTTCTGAGAGCTGAGGCCTGGGGTGTTTCGAGGGTAAGAGGTTGGAGGACTCAGCAGAGAAGACTGAGAGGAGTGAGGCAGTGAGGTACAAAGAGAACCAAAATAGAGTGGCGTTGCAGAGGTCACGTGAAGTGACTGTTCAGGAGGGTGGGAGGGACCTCTGAGTCAACAGCTCTCCATAGGTCTAAAAAATGAGGACAGAGTTGACAACTGAGAATTATTGTTGACCATTTTCTGAGTTATTCAGAAGAATGGAGGAAACAAAGACGTCTGGGGTGAATTCAAAAGGAATAAGAAGATAAAAAACAGAGACAGCAAGTATAAAGAAGATAAAATAACAGAGACAGCAAGTATAAATTGAGAATGTTATGGGGCACACTCAGCTCCTAGCTGAGGCTCCCCAAAATTGATACCAAACTCACAGGCCCACTGCCTGACCCCAGACAAAAGCAAACCAATCAAAAGTCAAATGTTGGTGAAGATGTGTAGAGCTAGGGCTGGGTCTGGAGCTCACAGACACCTCAGGCCCATTGTCCAGACTGGGTCACAAACCCTTCATTCACATGCAGGTCTATGAGCTAGGTAACTGGAAGAAAAGTCCTTGAAGCCTTGGCTGAAGAAAGAGTAGCCTTTATTTCTGCACACACAGGTCTAGGAGCTAGGCAGTCCAAAGAGAAACTCAAAAACTCAACTGCTACTGGCAAAGTCCAAAGAGAAACTGAGCAGCTGCCAGCAAAGTAAACATGCTCTCTTTTTAGATGTGAGCTCTGCCAGCCAGCACCACTTCACGCAACTCTCCAGCACACACACTAGCAACAAACTAAAAAGATACATTGGCATGCATGTGCACTAACTTCACCCCCAAACACAATTTGTTTACAAAGAATGTGCTGCGCCACACCCAACTGGATCTGAGGTGAGGGGGCCTGATCAAACCATTCCATTTTCCCAACAAAAGGGAAGTCAGCTTTTATTCAGGAATACTGGTGACCTGAGGAGAGTTGTTAGGCTAACCCATCTTTCTGGTCAACCTGAAGGAGAATGGCCAGGCTAAACCCATCTCAAAGACCCAGGTTTGCTGAAGGGTTTTTAAAGAGGGGGATGAGGGAATGGAATGTCGACAGTAAAAAGCAATGTCGACAGTAAAAAGCAGGAGAGAAGGAGACGTGAGCTACGAGGGTCCGTATCTATAGTCAGGTACAAGGTCTTGCCAAGGCCTTGTCTGGTTTCTGCTCTCATCTTCACTGTTATTCAGGACCTTGAAAGGTTTTGGTTTGCTCTGGAGTAGAATCAACTCTTCCACAAAGTGTTTTGCATAGTTTCACTTTGCAGACCTCTGGATGACTTGGTTGGTGCCCAAGGTCAGCTTCCAGTCATTTGGCCTTGATCACTTCTCAAAACTCTACAGGTCTCAAAGAAAGAACTGCTAGTTTTGCAAAGTACTGATTAGCGTCTCACCTTTTCCTATTTAGCAAGCAAGACAAGAAGTTGGGGGGTGGGAAGAAAGATTGGAGAGAAAAAAAAAAAAAAACCTCTTTAACTTCCCCCCCATATCTCCCACCACAGTTCAGGTGGTTTTAGGTCCCAATATGGCTTCAGTCCTGGTCACTCCAACAAGAAGTTTTGCTGTAAACAGGAGGATGAACTTGTTGTTCTAACCATGTTCAATGAATGGCCAGACATGCATACCAAGCCTGCTGGAGCGATGTTTACTGGGGAAAACTCACAGGGGCAGGACCATTATCTGAAGTGTGAACTCCCACTGCCCATTGCATTTTAGGGCAATACTCAGAGATCTAGCAGGGCTGAGCGTTAGACTGTTGCTGTGTTTTAAAACTGCATTAGCTCCTCTCCGGATGTGATCACGGGCTGCTTTGATACTTTGACTCCAGCCTGATTTCTTCAGTCCCTGCTTTGACTGTCACAGAGCAGGAGCTCAGGCCTCTGGGTGACCATAATCAATTATGATAATAAGCACTAGCTCGCCAATTTCTATGTGAGCTCTTTAAGACAACAAATCCTTTTCTGGGAGTCCAGCCTAAAGGAGATCAGCCTTGACAAGGCAAGCCTTATATAGTAAAAGAGTCAGCAGAGGGGATATGGGAGGGTTTTTCTGAACTAATTTTCTCTCTCTCCCCTTCCTCTCCTCCCCACCCCTCATCTCCTCTCCCCTCTTTTTCTCTTCTCTCTTTTCCTCTCCTTCCTTCCTTCCTTTTCTTTGATGTGTAATATTACAGAACTTTGTTTGCCTGTGGGAACAATCTAGTAGAAAGGAAAAACGATTGAAAACGTAGGGGAAATAGTCATTGGCGTGATTTCTGCTGACGAGGTGAGAGGATTAGGATTCAGTGTGAGAGTGGAGATCTTGGCTTCTGAGAGGAGAATAAACAGCACATCCATATTAAAAGGGAGAAGGCAGGGTTGGCAAGCACAGATGTGCTGATGTGTACACAGAGATTGCGGACGTTCTCTTAGGATCGTTTCTAATTTCTCACTGAAGTGTGAACTTGCACTGAGAGTAAGGAGAGGGAAGCAGGTGCTGGAGTGATTATAACAGTGTGTGATTAACAACCTTATTTTCCCAGAGAAGACAAATTTCATTAGCTACACACCCTTAGAAAAGAAACTGCTTTCCTTCTCTTACTGAGGACTGAATTTTGTGGATTTCTAGTGGATGGTCTTGGTTAAACACATTTAGCTTTTGGTCAGATGTTTATTTCTACAGGTCACCTTCCAACAGTAAAAAAAATCTCATTTTTTTGGTGTTCTGTGATTTGAGCCATTTTAGAAGATTCTGTCAACATAACAGAAAACTGAGCAAAATACACCTGTTGTTATAGAAAATGTCTGTTGAAGAATCTGTACTTATTGAGCATACAAATATATTTAAAATTCACTAAGCTCCATGTGGCTCACAGCAAGCAAAAGCATGACATTTGAAATTGTGTCTTTATGGTCTTATGACAGCATGAGTTGATTGACATATCCTAACCTACTTATAACTGAGACTAAACCAGTTATTCATATAAATTCATTTTTTTCCATGTTTAGAGCTTAGATAATTGGATTAAATTATAGCAAGATAAATCAGGCCTGCTTTACTATACTCCCTTAGACGGACAAGGAGATTGGCTATCCTGGCAAAATGCCTGTATCTTTAAAAGTGCAATTATTATGCATGACTAATTAAAAAACAAGCAAAAATACTCTATTTGAAAGTAAATAAAGTAACAGATAAAACTGGACTCCATGGTCCTTGGTTTTCTCAGCTTTAATACAGACGTGTAAGGAAAATGGAGTTGGTTTGCTCAGGCCCCCTCGTCTCCTATCTGGCTGGGTGTGATTCAGCACATCCTTTGTAAACAAGTTATGTAAGGGTAGAGTGCATGTGCTCCCGTGTACCCTTTTTGGCTCTTGCTGGTTGTGTGTACTTTAGTATGGAAGGGAGCAGCTCTGATCTGCTGGTCTGTGGAGCTCACATCTGAAAGTAAAGCATGTCCACTTTGCTGGGGGCTGCTGGGTTTTTCTTTTGCTTACCTGGCTCAGGAACTGAACAGGACAGGGTAAAAGGGTCTGTGATCCAGCCTGACAGGAGGTCGTGTTAGAGTTGCAGTAATTGACTTCTACAGATTCTTCCAATTATGAAATTTTATGATCTTTAAAAATAATTTTAGCGGGTGAGCCATCTGTATTTGAGTTATTAACCTGGATGATTCTATATATTAGTTTTCCAACATATCTTTCGTTGTTTCTTCTGAGATAGCATTTTCTTAGCTCCTTTTGAGATGATTATACCTTTTTACTTCAAATTGTTAAGGAGCTCAAATGGAATGGGAGAATTATTTAAAACCTCATGTTTAAATAACAGGAGTTTAGAGGCATAATTTCCATGGAACATGTTAAACATGCAAATTTCTAGGGCCCATCGTCTAAGCTTCTGATGTACTGGTTTGAGACCAGGCCTGTGAATCTGCATTATAGTAGGCACTTGGGTGATTTTGAGGTGGCCAATGACACTGATTTTGAAACAGTTCCCTAGTTAATATGGAGAATTTACGTAGTTATATATATTTGCCTGATTTAGTAACACTGAACGTGAGGATCAGCTGCCATGAAGTTTAGCTGAAAATCAAACGGTGCTGAAATTAACCAAGGAATAGAAAATAAAGAACAGTGTGGCAGGCTTTCTAGCTTGCTGAACCTGGGAGACGGTTGTAAAATGTTGCAGTGGGAGAAGGTGTCATACCTAAATTCCTTTCATTCAAATATACAACCTTTGAGGTGAGTTGGGAGGCACCAACACACTGAGTTTCAGGAAGTGACACATCATGATGTAAAAAAATAACGTGGTAATTATATAAGCCAGGTAAGTTCTGTCTTCAGTTAATGACTCCAGATGTACAAAAGACAACAGCTACTGAAAACAAGGTCCTTGAATCTGTAACATAATCTACTGTATACAATTCTGTACTTCCATTCTTGAAATCTATGTTGAATCTAGAAAACTATCATGTTTGAAGTTATTGGAAGATAAGAATCCTATTGAATACTGGTAATCCTTCCTTCCTTCCTTCCTTCCTTCCTTCCTTCCTTCCTTCCTTCCTTCCTTCCTTCTTTCCTTCCTTCCTTCCTTCCTTCTTTCCTTCTATCCTTCCTCTTTCCCTCACTCTCTCCCTCATTCTCTCTTTTTTTTCCTGGGAGTGTTTTCACATTTAGATCCTGTGTATGTATTCTGTAGTCAAGGGGAAAGCCTTTTCCATTATTTTGTCCTTAAAAAGTTGTTTTTACACTTTTTAAAATTATAAGCTCCATAAAGGTAAGATCTATGAAAAATGCTTATTTTCTAAACCCTTAGTATCTTCCACTATAATTAGAAATATTGGAATTGCAACCAATATTTTAATGAGTTTTCTGCTGTTTCCTTTCTTTGAAGTGTATTTCTTATTTTCTTCCCAGGGATGAAATCCTATGAGTTCTTTGAGATCTGATTAAAACCTTACTCCTCAGGAAATGTCCCCTCATCACCATCCCGCAGCCTCCCCGTTGTTCCAAATTAATTGCTCTTTTCTCTGAGTTTTCATAATGATTTGATCATGCTATTTACCAACTTGTGAACTATTTAAGTAGAGTGCCTATATATCTTAATTTGCTTGGGTCAGTTTTCTTGATATAAGTATTAACAGAGCCCTCTTTCACTCTCAAAAGTGTCCCAGTTTAGATAGTAGAGGGCATATCCATCCTATCACTAAGGGTCTTTTAATCACTGGTACTTAGGCTATTACCTGGTACTTAAAAGTTACTCAATCAGAATTTATTAATGGTTTTGAATTGTATTTATTATTTGATGGCTGGAAGGACTGGTAGGGGTATGGCAGAAAGCTTTGGGTGTTTTATAGTTATTATTATTTACATCTATCATTTAGAGGTATTAATGTTCAAAGGAAGCCAAATTGGGAGCACACAGAGCTATTAGTTACTCTCAAGAAGACAGAGATAACCTGACCCAGACTTTGGAAGCTGTAGCCTAGACCAGTGGTTTCTAAATGCTGATCCAGGAGAGCATCCAAAGGAAAGTAAACATCCATGAAGATAACTTTTATTGTTTCATGGCAAAAAAGAAAATAAAAGTAGAGAATACAAGGTCTAGGTACTGAATTCAAATTAAATAACTTGCCTTTATTGGATTGTTCTTTATTTTAAGATTATGTCTGGTGGTAGATATTGTTTGTAAGAGTATGTTAGAATTTTCTTTCTTTTCTGAATTGATGGTAAATAAATGGTCTTTCCTTATAAAGATAAGAAGTTGGGAATCTCAAAATCTAGCAAACATTAGTTAAGAAAATGGGCTGAGGATGGAGACCTCTACTGGGTCTCATGAGGCAAGAATAATTGAAGGGCTGAAGCCTGAAAATTATAGAAAGACCAGTCATCTTTCCTGTCTCCTGGAAAATGAGGGGGATAGTCTCTGTTTTGTTCACTGCTTTATTCACAGAACTTATACAATGCCCACTACACAGTAAATATTCAATAATTATTTACTACATAAATAAATGCATAAAATCCATGAGTAAAATATTCTTCTGAGATCATCTGAAGGGGTAGCCTGGCACACAGTTAAGCTGGTTGTGCCTTGTTGGGTATCCAGCTTTCATTGTGAGAAGGGATCAGTCACTATTTCTTGCCTTTTATTTGGTTAAAGTCTTGGCTAAGGGTTTAATGTTTTTTGTGTGGATTGTTATAATGGTCTCTTTTTTCTCCAGTTTTTAAAACTCAAAGTTGTGGTAAAATACATATAGCATAAAATTTACCATCTTAAACATTTTTAAGTGTACCGTTCAGTGGCACTAAGTACATTCACATTGTTGTATTATCACCAGCACCATCCATCCACAGATCTTTTTCATCTTGCAAACCTGAAACTCTGAACTTCCTGTTCCTTCCTCCTCTCAGTCCCTGGCAACCACCACTGTATTTCTGTCTCTGTGAACTTGACTACTTTAGATACCTCATATAAGTGGAATCATACAGTATTTGGTCTTTGTGACTTACTAATTTCAGCTAGCATAACGTCCTCGAGGTTCATTCATGTTGTAGTATGTGTCAAATTTCCTTCCTTTTGTAAGGCTGAGTAATATTCCATTGTATGTTTATACCACATTTTGTTTATTCAGTTATTCATTGATTGAAGCAAGTTGTGTTGCTTCAAACTTTTGGCTGTTGTGAATAATGCTGCTATGAACATGACTTTACAAACATCTCATTGAGTCCTTGCTGTCAATTCTTTTGGGTACATACCCAGAAGTGGAATTGCTGGATCATATGTTAATTTTATTTTAATATTTTGAGGAACTGACATACTGTTTTCCATAACAGCTGAACCATTTTGCATTCTCACCAATGGTTCAAAGAGTTCAAACTTCTCATCCTCACCAACAGTTGTTGTTTTCTATTTCTTTCTTTCCCTTCCTTCCTTCCTTCCTTCCTTCCTTCCTTCCTTCCTTCCTTCCTTCCCTTTCCTTTCTTTCTTTCTTTGTAGCCATCCTAATGAGTAACATGTAATGGTCTTTAAGCTGGCCTCTTTGTTTCCAGGATCTCTCTCTTTTAATCTGTCCTCCTCACTATAGCTAGAGTATTTTTTCTTACCTGCAAATCTGACCATGCTAAGTCTATCCACGACTTCCAAAAAAAGTTTTTTTTTCCTCCTTTAAATCCTGAACTTCTCCATGTGCTTCCCTCTTGGGTCTCATTTTTATTCACTCTGTCTATACTCTAGTCATAATGAAATATTTTCTTTTTATACTTCCTATCTGCTTTCACGTCCCTAAACTTTGTACTAGTGATTTCTTCAGCATACAGTGCCTTAATTCTATTTCCCAAAATTCATTTATTATCTTTTTCCCTCATTCACTTCTCATTTACACTATTACTTTCCTATGATTTTTTTCTTTGTGTAAATTCTAAACAGTTCCCTTTTTAAAACTTAGCCTCATTCTAAGCAAAAATATCCATGAAATAATGGGTTTAATAAACTGGTCATATTAATTCTTCACATATGTTAATAAATGCATTATTTTAAAGATTAAAAAGTTTATGTATCACCGAAAATTCATCTCAAACACCACCAGAGCTGTATGTCTCCCACTTTTTGAAAGACTCTGTTAACTTACTTGCCAGTCTACCTGGTCAGCTCCAACTTATCCTTAGGATGAGGTCATGCATCAGTATACATAGCATAGTGACTCATTGGTGTTGGCTCTGGAGTTGGATGTGTGGGTACAAATCCTGACCTGCCACTCCCTAACTGGGTGACCTTCAACATGTTATTTAACCTCTGTAAACTCAGTTTCCTCTTTTGTAAAAGGAGCTAATAATAGTTCCTAATTGAAAGACTTGTTATGAGGAGTCATCGGGATAATGCTTGCAGAGTATAGTATTTTCTACCTATTCTAGTTCTTTTGCTCTGCATATCATTAAAAGACCATCAAAATTTGCTTCAGTAAGTTCATTCAAAGTTTTCCATCATGAAATTGATAAAAACAAAAGTAAAGAGGAACCAATTCAGGATATGCTCTCATGTTTGTTCTGATATAAGCAAGTATTGCAATCAATTAACTTTAACTTTTCTGGGTCCCTAAAATTATAACATTTCAGAGCTAAATAGGATGTAAATTTGACCCTGAGGATGTTTTTCCTGTCTGTTTCAGTCAATATCTGCAAGACTAGTTAATGCAATTCTAAGTAGAAGAGAGGCAGAGGGGTGTGAAATCACACTTCAACAGCTGCCTCCTCCTCTGGGATCCCAATGGCTTCAAAGAAAACTAGATAAGCCTGAATATTCCTTTCAGTTCCTAGTATTAAAGAGCATAGGAACAGTTACAGGATCTAGTTTTATCTCTCAGCCGTGTTCCTTTCTAAGTCTCATGAGTCCAAGTTAGGCTTTTCTCTATTCTCCATTGTGTTCTCTAGTTCTCTCAGCAGCCCTTTGTGCTTAGAACTGTCCCCTATGTTTACTCTTCTGTCCTCAAAATGCATGTTTTTTCATTTATCCTTCCTGTGAAAATCCCTGTGCAGAGAAACTGAAGGAAGAGGGCAAAAAATGAAAGTATAGGAGGAAGAAATGGGAAAAAATTAAGAGATGCTTGAAAGCCTGTACTTCTGTAACTCTGACATTTAACTGAAGCATTGGCTTTCTCATCATATGCAAATGATGTCGACTATTTCTTAGTAAATCCCTCCAGCAGAACCTGTACCTCTTCCTTCCCTGGTATTGTGCCAGGCACAGTGTGAGCATCCCATAAGCAGTGATACCACATTTTCATTTTCAAATTTAAAGATTCTCTTAGCAATAGGAGATAGGCAAGAAGAATACCATTTTTTCCTGTTAGATCCATTTCAGTTATAAGTATTGAATAGGAAAAAGATTTACTAAGTAATTATTTTTTCCTTATCAATAAAAGGTGGGCATGATTTTCTTTTGAAGTGTTCCTTTTGTTTTCTTAATAAAAAAAGATTGTTTTTTAGTAGCTGTTTAATGTATTTATGTATCCAAGATGTTTATCTTACAACTTTATGGACTCCTAACATTTAACCCCTATGAATGTGACATTTAAGATGAAGTAGGTGTTCTGTAGTGTTGCACTGATACTTGAAAAACCAGGGGTGTGCTATTTTTCAGATATCTAGTCTAAAGTTCTTAAGATCCCTTCAGAGACATTAGATCCTTTGATCCTAATAAAATATTTAGTATTTCAAAAAACTAATTAGGCTATTTGGATCACAGAAGTAAGTTTACTAGAGAATTCAAATTATATTTCCAAAGAAATCCACAGGTTAGTTTCTTAAATGAATGATTAGTGCTTTTAGTTAAAATTAATTAATTCTGTCAAGATAAGATTACTTGAATGCAAAAAGAGTCAGATCACAGTCCTTATTCATTGATTCATTTCTACATAATTTGTGCTAGACGTGTGTCAAACCAAACTTTATGTTGTCATAAACAAATTTAATAATTGTTATTTAAAACAATTAGCCTCTCTTGAGCAGCAGAAGAGATTTAATTATGTTTTCATGAGAACAGTAATCCAATTTTATAAAATAAAATTAAATAAAGCAAATAAGTTCACTTTCAGAGTTGCTGCAAAAGCAAGTATCTTCAGCAAAGAAGGAATATGTGAATAATGTGATGGGATGTGGGGCACCTAAAATATGGTGTGTATATAATTCTCAGCTTGGGGGGGCGGGAGAAGTTTCTTTAAATTTTTATTTTCTCCTGTGTGTTTTTTCCTCTTTTAAACAGTAAATGTACAGATGGGAATACCTTGTTTTGATTAACACTGGTTTACTTTAGAGAGACCTGGGAACCTACATAGGGAGAGGTTTGGTTATTCAGAGACATACTCAGGGACAAGGTCAGTTTTGTTAGATCAAGCCTGACGAAGGCTGAGACCTGGGCTGCAAGCCAGCTAAGGTTGTTCCAGCAGCAGGCTGTGGCTGAAATTTGGCTGTGGCAGAACTAAAAAGATCCTTCTGAGCTGATGTCGGTAAGATTGATAAAGATTCTAGATCAGCAGCTGCCGACAGTGGCTAAGGAAAGGAGAGGTAATAATCAAAACTGGCAGACAGCAAGCAGTTAAACTCAAAGAGCCCTGGGTTAATAGGTCAGAGAATGGCTCCATTCAGAAGTGTTTCATGGTCCTAGATGGCTCAGAGTAATTAATTAGGACCTCTAATTCAATGCCAAATTGTTGCTGCACATAGCATGTATTCCCCCAACAAACATGAAGACAAGCCTCAATGTAACAGAAGAGTAGAGTTTATTTCAAGTGGGGGTCAAAACCAAGTTATGCTCTCTTGAGAGGGAAAGACAAGCCAGGAGAGCAGCTGCAAAAGAAACATTCAGTAACACCACTTCATAGAACAGGATGTTGCGAGGTTGCTCGCACAGAGGATTCTAAGACCAACGTTGCTATTACAGCTCTTTATTAGTTAACAGCTCTTTTTGGTGTTACAGCACTTTATTGCTTGCAGGCAAGGAGAACAGAGCATCAGGCTAGTGTCTCCCCAAGTGAAGGTAAGGGGCAGCCTTATATAGCCAAAACTTCCCACCCAAGTTCTCATTTAGGTCCTCTTATGCAAATGAGGGATGCAAGTCTGTTAATTCAGATTGGTTGGCTATGAGATAAAGCTCATTGGTCAGTTCTGTAGCCAAATTTGCATTCGGCCCTTAAGGTGGTACAAAACCACTGTTACCTTTTGTTAGCACACGGGTAAAGGGAGCAAGCTATGTCACAGAAGCTAAAGTTTGCGATTAAGACAGCCAAGCATAAAATTTCTAAAACAGTTTCTTCAACGGAAGGGGGCAGGTTTAACAATCAGAAAATGCTCAGGGTTCCCTGCTTCAAGGATGCTAAAGAAACCTTGAACTTTTACTTTGTACAGTATTCTGCTTCAGTCCTAAGAACTGGTTTGGTTCAAACTCCTTTGATATTATAGACCATTGCAAACATTAACTGTTTAACATGAAAAGTTATTTTTACATTGTGCAATATTTGTGATAGCTAGTGGCTTTAAAATCAGCTATAAAGCTGATTGTCCTGCCCTGCCAAATACGTGGTGGGGAAATGAACTTTGATACTTTCTGGTATGATGAGTGATCTGATTAGTGATGATGAGTTATTTTGGATTTTCAATCGCTGGGTCTTTCTACAGGGAAACCAGAGGGGCTACCAATTTCGGCTATTTTCCCTCTAAGTCATTTTATATGATTAGGTCTGTCACAGTTAAAATGACAAAATTAATGAGACTGTATAATTATGTTTGGATGTAATAAATGATGCCAAGTGGAATTTCTGTCATCCAGTTCAGTAGATCTGTGGCTGACCATGATTCTCCAGTGAAAATTTTGAAAGTATGAATAAAGTCATTATGAAGTACCTTAGAAAATCTTAACTTAAATTTCCCTTCCATTTCAGAGTTAGTAACATGTTAGCTGAGCCAGAATGTGAAGAAGAACAAAGCTTCGGAGTTCTCTCCTTTTGGCTTGGCTACTTGTTTGAAAAGTGCAGTAGGGAGAGTAATTCACTTAAGTAATATTGGCAGAAGTCCTAATACATGGAAGGCATGAAAGGGATGCAAAGAGATTGAGGCATTGTACCTTTGTCAAAGAATTTACCATCTTTTAGATGAGATAAAATCTAAATACAAATGGCTATTAATATAAGGAGAATTGTGATAAATCACATGTTTGAGAATATAACCGGGAGAACTGGAGGTAATTGCGATGATGGAAAGAAGGGCAGAGAAGACACGCTCCCCTTTTAAAGACCTGGTGGTTGCTACTCCTTTCAAATTATTTACTAGATATATAATGTTGATGTCTTGGTGTAGAAACTCCATAGGCTCCTCCATTTTCAACCCTTCCCCAAAGTAGAGGGATGATAATTTAAGTGCTTAAACTTTAGAGCATTGATTAGACAGTATTTGCTAGAGGAAGAGATACTTTGCATTGAAAATTCCTTACATAGAGGTGGTGCATTTTCAATGCAGCTGAAGTGCTAATCCAGGCTGCAGTGGCAGAGCCATCCTGGCCAGGCTTCACCATATACTCCCTTTCTTCTACTTCTTCACCAAAGGGCTTTGTCCAACTCTCTAGGAGCAAAATTGCCCTTCTCTTTTCTACTCTCTGACTTTCCAGCCATATCTGGGCTTAACACTTTGGCCATGTTCTATGTAGGAAAACTTGATATTAGACTTGGGAGCAAATTCCAGTTATTTCATCTACTCCAGAGTTTTGGAATGTGTGTTGGATATGGCTTTCAGCATCCTGCAGTGATAAGATCCTATACTATGGTCTGGGTGTGGTGGAAAACCACAGACATTGCATCTTTTCTAATACCTGTATGATTTTCTGTGGCTAAGTAGGGACATATATATGGAGACTTATGTTTGGGAAGCAATGTGCCTACAGCAAGATAAAAAGTCTTAGTCATTTTGTGCTACTGTAACAAAAATACCACAGACTGGGTAATGTATAAAAAATAGAAATGTATTTCTCACAGTTCTGGAGGCTGGGAAGTCGAAGATCAGGGTGCTGACATATGGTGAGGGCCTTCTTGCTGCATCCTCACAAGGTAAAAGGGAAAGTGGGGGATAAATGCTGTGTCCTCAAATGTCAGAAGAGCAGAAGAGAGTGAGATCACTCCCACAAGTCCTTTATATAACAGCATTAATCCATGACCTAAACACCTCCCATTAAGTTCCACCTCCCAATACTGTTGCATTGGGGACTGAGTTTCCAATACATAAACTTTGGGGAACACATTCAGACCATAGCATTGGGAGATGAGGGATGTATCTAATATGGGGACTTCAGAATGTACATAAAGATCTAAGTGGCTGTTTGGAGATAGATGAGGAGAAATAAGAAGCTATATTTGGCAAGGCTGTGCAGTTTCAAGGACAATTATTCTTGGATACTATGAGAAGTTTTAGAAGTATAAAGCACTACACATTTATAAGTTAAGTTATTAATATTATTTAAGAAGTTCAAGTGGCTTAACCAAACAATGTGATGTGGTAGGAAAATTGGGCCTTTGGTTGTAGATAAAATTTACTGATTACCACTCAGCAACTTGGCCCTCACTTCTCTAACCCTCAGTTCATTTTGTGAAGCTGGAGTGATAAGTTCTACTCCACAGGGCTACTGCAAGATTTAAACTCAATACAGTACATTAAGCACCTACTGTAGTTCTGGCACATGGTGGCACCTCAATAAATTGTTGGTATTGGTATAAATCTCTTAGCACTTGGTAGGTTTTACAATAAATACTAATTCTTCTCAAACTTTAAATAATTCTGTAGATAGTCATGTGTCTAGATCTGGTAGAAATATACTATAATCAGTAGTAAAAAATTCTATCTTAATTTTATTATAATATGTATTTGAAATGTTAGTGAGGTATTGATTATATTAAGATGATTTTATGACATTACTATGCCAAAGGTACTCAGAGAAAATCAAATGCTGCCCCACATTACAGCTATATCTCCCTGTGGTCCTAGGATATATACATATACACTAGGAACATAACCATGGAAGCAGATAAACACTTTATTACTGGCTGAACTTATACCTGAAATTCTAACACAGAGGTCATATAACCTGTACCTTTTTTCTGCCTCCTAGTCCAGGCTTGAGGGCTTAGTGTGCTCCTGCAGGGAAAGATAAATCATGGAAAAGAGAATGTGCCAGAGTGAAGGATTGGCCACATGTATGGGCCATTTCATTTATTTATTAATTTAAATACAGTGACACTATTCATTTGTAAACATGGCTAACCTCTGTCCTGGAATCAACTTAACATTTTTCTTCTTTGAGGGAGGCCCAAAGAACAGGAGTGCAAGGAAAAAGCCTAGAGAGGTTTCCCTCTCATGTACTTATATTCCACTACCTTTGGGTCTTTCCTTCAACCATTTACAACAAAGTGTATAATTAATCAAGCATGTGGCTATTTCCCTTGGAGGAGGAAAAAGAGAAGTGTCAGGGAAGTTCAACCACCACCTAAGTGTGTCTTCTTTTCTAATAATATCTTGTGCTCTAAAGACATGGGCCAAAGCAGAGTATTAATTTCAAGGCCATACTATGTAATAGAACATCTGTTCACCTCGGTCTGCTGTTGTCAAGGAGAAACAAAACTCTTGATCCCAAAGAGAGATTAAATTCTCAAAATTAGTTTTTCTTCCACATGCCAAGATGAAATTGTGCTTTCAATCCTGTAAATTTTTCTTCTTTAATTTTCTTTTTCTGTTCCTTTTCACTGATGGTGTTTTCACATGGGTACATAGTTAGAGTTTGGGTTAATCTTTCCTGCAGAACTGTTTCTTCAGTACCTCTGGAGAGGGAAGAATCCAACAGTAAGTCTTATATGGGTTCCCCATTACCAAAGATCTAGGAATCTACAAGGTATTTTGAAATCACATTACTGAGCCCACACCCACAAAAATGAGAAGCAGATACGACATTCTCAGAACTCAATACACATATGTACTTGTCTTTGTGTGAACATATGTTTTCATTTCTCTTAAGTAAATACCTGGAGGTGGCATTGCTGGAACATATGGTAAATGTATCTAACTTCATAGGAATATGACAAACTGCTCCAAGTGACT
The DNA here is from genome assembly GCF_000696425.1 of Galeopterus variegatus. Taxonomy (NCBI): domain Eukaryota; kingdom Metazoa; phylum Chordata; class Mammalia; order Dermoptera; family Cynocephalidae; genus Galeopterus; species Galeopterus variegatus. Next base: position 487,211 of record NW_007727057.1, read on the forward strand.
CTACCATTTTACGTTTTTATCAGCAGTGTTTGAGAGTTCTGGTTACTCTGCATCTTCTCCAGCAAGTGTTGTTGTCAGTTTGTTTAATTTTAGCCATGATGTTAAGTGTAGAACAGTATCAAATTATGGTTTTAATTTGCATTTCGTTAAAGACTACTGATATATTTGCATATACTTATTTGTCATCAATATTACTTTTTTGGTGAAGTGTTCAAATATTTTGCCCTTTTTTATTGTGCTGTTTATTTTATTAATGCATTGTAAGAATTCTTTAGTCTGGATGCATGTTATCAGATAGGAATTTTGCAAATATTTTCTATCAATCTGTGGCTTGCCTTTTAATTTTATCAATAGAATTTTCAAATAGCAGAAGTTTTAAAATTTTGATTGTCTCAATTCCCTATTTTTTTTTTTAAATGGATTGTGCTTTTGGTGTTAGACCTAGAAATAATTGCCTAACCCAGGGTCCCAAAGATCTTCAATGTTTTCTTTTAAAAGGCTTATAGTTTTAGCTTTTATGTTCTGTATATGACCTGTTTTAATTTTTACATATGACACAAGGTAAGGGTCAAGGATATTTTTTCTTTCTTTTTTTTCTTTGCATATAGATGTTCCAGTACTATTGCTTAAAAGACTATCCCTTTCCTATTTATCAATCCCTTTAGCAATTTTGTCAAAAATCAATTGACCACTGCTCTCTCTGCTTCCACCATCTTGCAGTGTGAGACCCCTGGGTCACTGTCACCACCACGTGGACTTTGGACTTCCCAGCCTCAGAAACTATCCTGTGATATTGTGGAAATTTCCAGAGGACTTTGGAGACCATCCTGTGATATTGTGGAAATTTCCAGAGGACTTTGGAGACCAGAATGCTGTCCCCAGGGGATTCAAAATGGCGACGGGTCTGGAGCGCCCGCGTCAGGAAACAGCGCGATCCTCAGAGCTGTGTGCTGTGATACCAGAGTATTGACTGCATTTCCAAGAGCAACAAAGGACGAATAAATCTTTCAACAACGATCCTACATTGACAAATAAGCGGCAGCGGGTTCGAGGTTTTGGAGCTGACACGGAGAAGGACTCCTGGGGGTGCCCAGGTCCGGCTGCGGGAACAATATTAGCAGCCCACACGGCAAAGGCCGGGAGAGTCAGCAGAGGAACTGCGCACAGAGGCGACCTGAAACACGCGGAAACACGCAGGACCGGCCCACCCTGCGTTCTCCGTGAGTCACCCCCAGCAAAATTCCACTTGCAGGGCGAAGCCCGACTACCCCTCGCCCGCCTGGCCCCCGCACATCACACCAGGCTGGGCGCC
>NW_007727058.1:0-750 GCF_000696425.1 Galeopterus variegatus
GAGACAGATCAGCCATCCACGACAATAGTCACCCTGGGCTCGCTTTTTGTGATGGTCATGGCTGGGAAGGAGCCAGGGCCCCGTTCCAGTTTTTTTAGTTTGGCCTTGATGTCGGGGTAGGATTGAGCCAAAAAATATGTCATAAGGATGTGGCGTCCATCTTCGGAGGTGGGATCTAGGTTGGTGTATTGTTGGAGAGCCTGAGTTAGGCAATTAAGGAACTCGGATGGGGTTTTTTCCTTTTTTGGATAACATCCTGGACTTTCTGAAAATTAACAACTTTACGAGTGGCCTTTTTAAGACCAGCCAGGAGGCAAGAACTAAAGTGATCTCTGGCCTGAATTCCCTGTGGCATGTTGTAATCCCAATGTGGATCCTGTTCGGGGACTGCCTGGGGGCGAATGGGGAGGGCAGGGTTTGTGCGATGCACTTCATCTGCATGACTCCGAGCCGCACCCCAAATGCAATTGCGTTCTTCGGGAAAGAGGGTGTTGGCCAGGAGCATATAGATGTCGTGATGTGTGAGACTGTATGCCTGAAGGACCCATTGAAATTCTTTAATGTAAGTAGAGGAGTCGGTGGTGAAGGACCCTAATCTCCTTTCTAGCTGGGTGAGATCGGCTAATGAAAAGGGAACGTGTACCCTTACAACCCCCTCAGCACCAGCTACTTCACGGAGAGGAGCCATGGTAGAGGAAGGGAGGAGTCCCCGGGAACGAGTCACAGGGGGACTAAAAGAGGGCGTCAGGA
>NW_007727058.1:1750-25186 GCF_000696425.1 Galeopterus variegatus
GGCCACTTATTTTGGTTATCTAGGGGATAATAAGGCCAATCTTGTGTGCAAAATTTAGTGAGGAGTTTGGGTTTGATGTCAGGCTTGAGGGATAGGGTGGTAAGGTTGTTTAAGAGACATTGTAAGGGTGAATCACCCTGGAGGGAGGAGGTGGAAGCTCCCTTCCAAAGAGGATTAGAGAGAGAGAGAGGTTTTAAAAGGAGAAGGAACGAGCCTTCCGGCCGGATGAGAAGGACAGAACTCAGAGGGCATCCCCAATGAGTCATGCCGTTCCCAGGAGATGGGTTACTGGAACCCAGGAAGGAAGGGGGTGTAGGTCGTCACCTAGACCCTTGCTTCCCATAGGCAAAATGCTGGAGGAGCCGGAAGGACCTAGCGCGCTAGGGTTTACTGGACGGCGGGGGTCCTGGACCTGGTAGGAGGAAGGTTAGATGGGTTCAAGGATGAACCCCGGAAGGAGGAAGGTTAAAAGGAGTGAGAGAAAGAGAGAGGGAGGAATGGGAGGTTCAGCCTCTGGGGCTGGGAACGTGTCAATGCCGGGGCCGGGGGAATGTGATTAGGGTGAAGGTTTAAATAATCTACAAGCCTGACAAAAGGAAAAGGGGGCTTACCTAACGGATGAGCCGGTGGTGGGTGAAGGAAGTCAGAGCCGGAGAAAACAGACGGGGGTGGACCGTCAATCCCAGGGGGTCGCGGAGGAGTCTGAGGAGGTCTGAGGAAGGAGTCCCCTGTCGCAGGGTGAACTCCTTCCCAGGTTTCGGCACCATAATGAAAGAAGTTCCGCTTTATTCAAGGACTGCACATACATTTATAGGGTGCTGTGCTCCGGGGCAGGAGAGAGAGTGGACTGGGCTGTAACTGATTGGACAGGGCTGGGCAGGAGGTGAGCCTTGACCTGTGACTGGCTGAGGTTTGGCGCCAGCCAGCTTGTTTACTGCGGAGAAGAACCAGGAAGGGCGCCATATTGCCAGGGTGTGTCCCTGTTCAGGCACCCATGGGGTCCCTACAGGGTTGAGGGAATGGAACATGGGAAAATGAAAAGAAGGAGGGAGGGGCACATGAGCAGCAAGGGCTTCACGCAAGGTCTCAGGTGCAAGGTCTCGCCAAGACTGCGTCTGTTTTCTGCTTTGGTTCTCTATGTTATCTCAGGGTCCCGCAGGAAGGGTGGAATCAACAGAGCTTTATTGATCTCTTCCTTGGTTTCCCAGTGTGTGGATAGTACGTGCAAGTCTGCAGCTTCAGGCTGGCTGGAAAACAACTTTACGTTCATGTAAATAATGTCATCTCACCCTATAACCAAGGTTCAAAATATCAAGTAACCATGGGAAAAGAAGGAACACAGAGAAATGCACACCAAGAAAAAAACTGTCTTTTTAAAATTTGCCTGCAGTCCATGCGGTTTTAGGTCCCAATATGGCTTCAGTACTGCTCACTCCAACAAAATCTTTTACCAGTTGTAATGGACTGAATGTGTCCCCACAAATTTCATATGTTGAAATCCTAACTTACAATTTGATGGTATTAGGTGGCGCCTTTGGGAAATAATTGGGTCATGAGGGTGGAGCCGTCGTGAATGAGATTAGTACCCTTCCTTAAAAAAGGGATCCCAGAGAGCTCTCTCACTCTCTTTCTGCCATGTGAGGATACAATGAGAAGACTGTAGACTACAACTGACCATGCTGGCACCCTGAAGAAAACCAAAATATTCCTCTCTGAAATACTGAGGATTGTTGGGCTAAAAAAGTTTTGAATGCAAAGGGGCCTCTCTGTCCTTTCCTCTGTCTCTCCCCATGCTGTCTGATGGCAAGATAGCTATTCTCCAAGACAAAAGATCTTTCTGTCTTTCCCAACCCCCACGCCTTTTCCCACCTAGAAACAGATGAAAATTCTCAACCAATGGAAGATGGAAAATGCAGTATTCGCTGGATATGGGACCCACCTATACGGAGCGCCAATTTTTCACACATGCAGATTCTGCAGGGCCAACTCTTATATATGGATTTTCCACTGTGGGAGTGGCAGGCGCCCTTGAACCTGGGGTTATTCAAGGGTCAACTGTATATTAACCTCCCCTAATTGTGAGCTGATTAGTGCTTTTCACAACTTCCTGGGGCATAGTTACTCCATCATCTGATTCAATGAAAATTGGTCCCCTTTTTAGGAGCAGGTTTTCCAGTCTTGAGGCTTGCTCCAACCCAAGGAAAGCTCTTTTTAACCCTTTCCCTGGTTCTGTCTGTACAACATTTAGCTGATCCACCATTTTGCTTTTTGCTACCAGTATCATGGAGATACCAGCTCCAACCTCACCACCGAGATCTCCATTGTTTTTGACAATACCCCTGGGTGTAAATTTCCCTATACATTGTACCAAATAAAGTCAGTTCCCTTAGAGAGAGGTGCAGAAGTCTGTGTTCTTATGGTCTTTTTCCGTAGGCAGCACGTCTGAGCCTCTCTGCACCAGAGCTGGGGGCAGGACAGTGCTTCTCCTCTTGGAGAAACTTCTTTTATAAGTAGTGTGCCTGGTGGGGCTGGTAGCCCCTGATCTTCTTGGCTTGCCCCTCCTGATGTGGAGCTTCTGTTCTATGAGCAAACTGCAATAGGGATAATAGGGGCTCCAGTGTTCTCGGCCTGTGTTCCTGGGTTAGAGCAGGCCTCTTAGCTCTGCCTGTCTGGAATACTTCTTCAGTACGGAGGTGGGGGATGAGAAACACCAGCATCTTGCCTTTCCCAGGATGAAACTGTAGCCACAGACTCGCAGCAGGGGAGGGGAGTGAGGGAGCCTTTTTGGCCTCACCTACCTGAGTAGAGCTTCAATCACACTGAGCTGGGGCAACAGGTGGTGTGTTATGGCTCAAATGCTATAGACTCTATTCTTACAGAGATTAGTAAATTCTCTTCAATAAACGTTTCTATTTATTTATTTATTTTATTATCATTTTAAAATTTATTTTATTTATTGAATCAAAATTGATTATACATATTTTTGAGGTTCAACATTGAGATATGTTGATCAAATCGATATTACTAGCATATATATTGTTACAAACCATAATTATTCTTTATGCCCCTTGTCCAATTTCTCCCCATCTCCCTCTTCCTCCCCCCTCCTCCCTCTACCCTACATTTCTTCTCTCCTTCTGAAAGACTAATGGTTACTGTGTTGATTTGTTGCCTAGATGATCTAGCCAATGCTGAGAGGTGTGATCAGGTCCCCCAATATTATCATAGAGCAGATGCTTCTTCTGTCACTCTGAAATGGGCTTTGTGGAGAGAGACATCCTCTTCTTTTCTTTATCTCTGCTGCTGACTCTCCTTGTGTCAATGCACTCCAGTGGCTGGCAGACCATTTGTGTGGTAGTTATGGTGTCTAGCCACTTTCGCAGCAGCTGTGGTTATTGTGGTGGCTGTGGTGGGCCACCCATGTGGAGGTGATGTTTTTGGCATGCTCCTTGGTGCTGGCGGTGTGTCTGGTCCCCTTCTCCATACCTTGGGTCCCTGGGGGGGCCCTGAGGCACTGGCACAGTGTGCCTTGTTGTGGGAAGGGGGGTCTGGTCCCTGACCCCAAGCCCTGGGCCCTGGGGTGGGGCCCCAAGGTGCTGGCAATGTGCCTGGATGTGGGAGTGGGGTCCGGTCACCTTCTCAATGCATCAGGTCTCCATTCGGGCCCTGAGGCACTGGTGTGTTGTGCCCGGTTGAGGGATGGGGGTCTGGTCCCTGGCTCCATGCCTCGGGTCAGTGGACAGGTCCCGAAGCATTGGTGCAGCATGCCTGGTTATGGGAAGGAGGTCCGGTCCCCTTCTCTATGCATTGGTCCCGGGCAGGCCCCAAGGTTCTGGTGGTATGCCTGGGCCAGAACTAATTTTTTGTCCTTTGCTTACTTCTAAAATGGGGGAACTTCCTGTGGGAACTAGTACTTGAGCTGTGTGGTTGAACTAAATTGCTTCTTTATTGCTGTTTCCCTAGGGAAGGCTTTTTGTGCAGCTCAGGGTTTAATAGTTGACCTTATAGGTACTTCCAGCTCTCCAGAGACCTGGTGGATCTGTGTTGTGTAGAAACTCTGATCTGGGCCTGAGTTTTTTCATCAAACTGCACCCCATGCAATTCTGCATTCCCGACCAGTCTCCTCTGAGTGGTCCTGTGCTGATTTGGGGGCAGATTGGCTGTCCTCGCTGTGTCCCAGTGTTCTTCTAGTGGGCCTGTCTCCCCCATACCTGTGCCCCAAACACTTCCCATGGGACGGGCCCTGCACCAGTCCCTTGCAATAACTCACCAGCCTCTGAATGGCTCCCCTTTTTCTGCTGTTCTGGCTCCTCTCTCCTGTGTGGGCCCACGGGAACCCTATTAGTGGTCTTGCTGTCCTGGGGGCCGCCAAGGCCCTCTTCTCCCCTGCCACCTCCAAGTAACTCCATCTGAAGGGCACAGCTGCATTTTCTGCCAGGTCCTGCTCCATGTGCTCAGCAGTTCAGCCTTAAAGTGGCCGCAGCCCGAAATGCTCAGAGCAGTCTTTTCTTTCTCTCATCCTGGCCTCTCCCCCTTCATGAACTCCGTAGGTCTCTCCTCCTCTTCCCCTGAGCTCCAGCGGCCCCAGCTTGGCTGATGTTACATTTTTATAGTTGTAAATTGGTTGATTTGTGGGAGAGAGTAACGCTGGGAACCATCTATTCTGCCATCTTGACTGGAACTCTAAATGTTTCTATTTAATGTATGCTCTTAGGACAATTTTCAGAGGCTTTAAATGTCTGGCTTTTTATAATAATTTTTACCACTTAAATGCTTATTTTTGCCAGGGAGAGGGTCTGCCAAGCTTCCCACACCATCATTCTGGGAATATCACCTCTGCCTACATTTATTTTTGTATACTAACCTTTTATCCTGAAACCTTATTAGGTCTAGTACCTTTCTTAGAGATTTCATTGGAATTTTTTGCAGAGACGATCAGGTTGTTCACAAATAAAGTTTTACTTCTCCCTTTCCAATCTGGATGCCTTTTATTTCTTTTCCTTGTCCGAATGTCCTGGCTAAAACCTCCAGTAAAATGTTGAATACAAGTGGTGAGAGTGGACATCCTGTCCTATTATTGATCTTTCTTGGGGAAAGCTTTTAGTCTCTTACCATTAAGTATGATATTAGCAGTAGGTTTTCATAAATGGCCATGTTTAGGAAATGCTCTTCTATTCCTAGTTTAATAGTTTTTGTTTTAACTAGGAATGAATGTTGAATTTTTTTGTACCTATTGATATGATCATATGATTTTTCAATTTTAATTTCTGAGATAATTATACCAATTGATTTTTTTCAATTTTTTAATTGTGGTAAAATACACATAACATAAAACTTACCTCTTTAACCATTTTTAAGTTATAGTTTAGTGGTATTGAATACTATCATATAGTTGTGCAACCATCACCATGATTCATCACAAGAATTAGTTTCATCTTTCAAAACTGGCACTTTATACCCATTAAACAATAAGTCCCATTCCCCTGCCCCCCAACTCCTGGAAATCATCATTCTACTTTCTGTCTCTAGGATTTTGACTTTTATAAGTGGCATCATGTGATATTTGTTTTCCTGTGACTATCTTATTTCATTTAGCATAGGTTCATCCATGTTGTAGCATGTGTCAAAATTTCTTTCCTTTACAAGGCTCAATAATATTTTATTGAATGAATATACCACATTTTGCTTATTCTTTCATCCATCAATAGACATGGGTTGCTTCATGTTTTAGCTATTGGAAATAACAGTGCTATAAACATGGATATACAAATATCTCTATGAGAATTTGCTTTTAATTCTTTTGGGTATATACCCAGAAGTGGAATTGCTGGATCATAAGGTAATTTTCTTTCTAATTTTTTTAGGAACTGCCATACTGTTTTCCATAGTGGCTATACCATTTTACAGTCCTACCAACAAGGTGCACAAGGGTTCCAGTTTCTTCACATCTTTCCTAACACTTGTTTTCTGTTTTTGGTAGCAACCATTTGTCTTAGTACATTTTGGCTGCTATAACAAAATACTTTAGACTAGGTAATTGGTAAACATCAAAAATTTATTGCTCACAGTTCTGGAGACTGGCAAGTCCAAAATGCCTGCAGATTAGGTGTCTGGTGAGGGCTTGCTCTCTGCTTCAAAGATGGTGCCTTCTTGCTGCATCCTCTCATGGCACACTAGCTCTCTTTAACCTCTTTTATAAGAGCACTAATCCCATTCATGAGGGTAGAACCCTCCTGACTTAATTACTTCCCCAAAGACTTCACCTCTTAATACTATCACATTGGGTATTAGGTTTCAACATATGAATTTTGGGGGGACACCAATATTCAGACCATAACACTTTCCTAATGAATGTGAGGTTGTACATTAGTCTGTTTCTATTGCTTATAATAGAAATAGCCGAAACTGGGTAATTCATCGAGAAACAATATTTATTGCTTACACTTTTGGAGGCTGGGAAGTCCACAGTCCAGGGAACACATCTGGTGAGGGCACTGTTTTGGTGGTAACTCCAGTGATGCAGGGTATCACATGGCAGAAGCAAGAGAGAAAGCTTTCTGCACAGCAAAAGAGATAATTAACAGAGCAAAAAGACAACCTACAGAATGGGAGAAAATATTTGCAAACTATGCATCCAACAAGGGATTAATATCCAGAGTATACAAGGAACTCAACAGTAAAAAAACAAGTAACCCAATTAAAAAATGGGCAAAGGAGCGGAATAGACATATCTCAAAGGAAGATGGTGGACACAAGAAAACTGCTCAGTATTGTTAAGCGTCAGGGAAATTCAAGTCAAAACCACACTGAGATATCATCTCACCCCAGTTAGACTGGCTATTATCAAAAAGACAGAATAACAAGTGCTGGTGAGGATGCAGAGAAAGGGGAAATCTCCTACACTGTTGGGGGGACTGTAAATCACTATAGCCATTATGGAAGACAGTATGGAACTTCCTCAGACAACTAAAGATAGAGCAGCCATATTATCCAGCAATCCTACTGCTGGGAATATACCAAAGAAATGAAAATCATCATGTTGAAGGGATACTTGCACTCCCATGTTTATTCTAGCTCTTTTCACAATAGCCAAGAGTTAGAACCAGCCTAAATGTCCATTGATGGACAACTAGATAAGGAAAATGTGGTATGTATGTGCAATGGAATAGTACTCTGCCATAAAAAATAATGAAATTCTGCCATTTGCAGCAACATGGATGAACTTAGAGAAAATTATGTTAGGTTAAATAAGCCAGACACTTAAAGAGAAATACTGCATGTCTTCACTCATAAGTGGGAGCTAAAAAAACAACAACAAAAACAAATAAATAAATAAGAAAGAAATGGATAACAATCACAGTAAGTTGTTGAACTTTCAAAAGCACAGAACAGAATTGAGGCCACTAGAGGTGGGAAAGGGGGAGGGGGTGGAGGCTAGTAAGAAATTGAGAAAGGGCCACAAAATGCTGAATATACTAATTATTCCTGATTTGAGCATTACATATTGCACACAGGTATTGATATTCAACACTTTACCTCACAGATATGTACCATCAATTATGTTTCAATTAAAAAAAAAAGAGAAAGCTTTTCATGCCCTTTCCTTTTAAGCCATCAGAACCATGCCCATGACCACCATTAAACCATCAATGGATTAATCCATTCACTAGGGCATGGTCCTCACAATCTAATCACTTTTTAAAGTCTCCACCTTTCAATTACCACAATAGGGTTTCCCACCCTCTAAACACTGTCACAGTGGGGATTAAGTTTCCAACATGAGCTTTGGGAGGACAAACATATCCAAACTATATAAGGCTGTTATCTCATTAATGCTTTGATTTTCATTTCCCCAGTGATTAGTAACATTGAACATTTTTTATTGTGCTTATTGGTCATTTGTATATCTTCTTTGGAGAAAAGTCCATTCAAGTCTTTTGCCCATTTTTGAATTGGGGTTTTTTGTTGTTGTTGTTGAGTTTTAGGAGTTCTCTGTATACTCTGGATATTAATCCCTTATCAGATATATGATTTACAAATATTTTCTTCCATTCTGCAGGTTGCCTTTGTACTCTTTTGATAGTGTCTTTTGATGTACAAAATTTTTAAATTTTCATGAAGTCCAATTTTTCTATTTTTTTCTGTTACTGCCTTTGCCTTTGGTGTCATATCCAAGAAATCATTGCCAAATCCAATGTTGTGAAGATTTTTCTGTGTTTTCTTCTGAGATTTTTATAATTTGTGTCTTACATTTAGGTCATGTATACATTTTGAGTTAATTTTTGTATATGGATACTGATAGGTTTTTTGAATGTTAAACCAAAACTGCATTCCTGGGATAAATCCAACTTGGTTATGATATAATATACTTTTAATATATTGTTGAATTCTATTTGCTAACATTTTGTCTAAAAGTTTTTGCATCTATGTTCATCAGGGATATTGGTATATAGTTTTTATTTTTCTTATAATGTCTTTGTTTTTGGTAATAGGGTAATACTGATCTCAAATAACGTGTTGATCATAATACTTGTTTACATGAAAAGAAAATATTCCCTCTGATTTTTTCAAGAGTTTGTGTAGAATGGCATTATTTCTTCCCTAAATGTTTGGTAGAATAATAACAGTAGCTAAAAGGTTATTTAAAAAATGTGTTTTCCTTATGGGATATTCCTGGAGAAATCTCCAGTGATAGAGGTATTTGCTTCACTGAACAAGTTATAAAATAGTTAAATGAAGTATTACAGATACAATGACACTAGGCAAAGCTCATTGAATTGACTTGATCGCCTTGCTCAAAGGTATTGTGGATTGACGAAGATCAGATCCACTTCCAGTAGAAAATGTGAATTGGCCCCTTATAAAATAGTGGCTAGAAAGCCTCAACCCTTAAAAATAGAACTTCATGTACCTCCTGCTCTCCTAAACTCTTGATATAACTAAATGTTAAAAGGCTTTAATGTGATATGCCAAAGCACATTTCTAATCAGGTAGAAGAAGCTTTTCATGACCCACCAACTGAATACAATCAAATCCTTCATGATCTAGAACCTGGAGATTGGGTCTTCTGGAAATGACATCTGAAAAAGGCTGCCCTCGCCACACACACTGCAGCGAAACTTTGGGTTCATATCTCACAACTCATAAGGGCACCTCCAGACACTTGGAACTGTACACCCATTGGAGTTTTTGTTTGTTTGTTTTTGATTTCTCTCTCTCTCCCCCTCTCTTTTTCCAATGGAGATCTTAAGGTAAAGCTAACTAAGGAACTTTCTTCCCAGAGGTAGACGACATCCTAGATGTACGCAGCTTTCCCAAGATCACAGATCAAGACTTCTCTGCCATCACAAAATTCTTACTTCTCTTAATTTTTCCTTATTTATGCCTACCTCTTTTGCTTGGCAGGATAATGATATAATTAGATTTTTAAATTTTTATTTTGGCAGCTGACCAGTAAGGAGATCCAAACTCTTGACCTTGGTGTTATCAGCACCATGTTCTTTTTTTTTTTTTAAAGATGACCGGTAAGGGGATCTTAACCCTTGGCTTGGTGTTGTCAGCACCAGCTCAGCCAGTGAGTGAACCGGCCATCCCTATATAAGATCCGAACCCATAGCCTTGGTGTTATCAGCACCACACTCTCCCGAGTGAACCATGGGCTGGCTCTATCAGCACCATGTTCTTTTTTTTTTTTTAAAGATGACCAGTAAGGGGATCTTAACCCTTGGCTTGGTGTTGTCAGCACCAGCTCAGCCAGTGAGTGAACCGGCCATCCCTATATAAGATCCGAACCCATAGCCTTGGTGTTATCAGCACCACACTCTCCCGAGTGAACCATGGGCTGGCTCTATCAGCACCATGTTCTAACCAAGTGAGCTAACCAGCCAGACCTACAATCAGTAGCTTCTGTGAGTAACTTGATAAATGTTGGATTTGTCATGCCAAACCTGGATCTTTGCATGATCTTGGGGATCCTTTGGTTTAGCCAGTGGGTAACTTTGGCAACATCCCTAACCTAACTGTTGTTTGAATTGTGCTAGTGGTAAGATTTTTGGACCATTTTAATTTAACCCAGTAATGGGATACAAGAACCAGGACCAACAAGTATATCACAAGACAGATTTACACCAAAAACCCAAATGGAGTTCCTGCAAATTGACTTATGTGCCAGGGTGTGGTAGTGCTTTTTAGGCCTGTAATAACTTTGCCTGAAACTAGCTAGAAACTGCTAATTTCACCATTCCATGTAATGTATCCATGAACATTGGAACTAGGAAATGGGCCTTGTGTGCATACACGGTGTACATGGTACACTTTTATTTGTTGATGATTTTGCAACCAACTTTATACATGGACAAACTTATATCTTGATGGATGGAAGATAAAGGACCAATGTTGGGTAGAAATTTTAATAGGACCTTTGTTGCACCATAATCAGTTATAAACAGAACCTTGGTTCATTCCTTTTAACCTACATTATAGGTTAAAGAGAACATCGCCAGAAGGCATTAATCCTTCTGGATGGGCATCACTTGTTAGGTTTTTTTCCCCCCATGGCTTGGAGTAAATATAAATGAGGTACTGATTAAAAAATTATCCCTCACAATAGGCTGTATAGCAGATTCTACTGCAAAGGCTATGGTTGCATCACAGACTTCTTTAAATTCTCTTGCTGAAATTGTACTAGATAATAAAATTGCTCTAGATTACCTTCTGGCTGAATGGGGAAGAATCTGTGCAGTTGCTGACAGTTCCTGTTGCATATACAAGAATATATCAGGTATTATAGAGGTTCAGTTGCAGGGGATTAACAGGCCAGTTCAAATGCATAGACTCTTCATCTGTTTTGTTCTTTGATCTATTTTTAAAAAAATATTTTTATTGAATCATAATTGATTTACATATTTTTGGGATTCAATGTTGACATATGTTGATCAAATCAATATTACTAGTATGTATATCGTTACAAATTGTACTTATTCTTTATGCCCCTTGTCCAAACTCTCCCTATTCCCCTCTTCCTCAACCCCCCCACCACTGATAACCCTAGATTTCTCTCTCCCTCTGAAAGAGTAATGGTTACTCTGTTGATTTGTTGCCTAGATGATCTGTCCAATGCTGAAAGGTGTGTTCAGTTCCCCCCAAATTATCATAGAGCAGATGCTTCTTCTGTCACTCTGAAATGGGCTTTGTCGAGAGAGACATCCTCTTCTTTTCTTTGGTTTCTGCTAGTGACTCTCCTTGTGTCAATGCACTCCAGCGGCTGGCAGACCATCTGTGTGGTGGTTGTAACATCTATCCACTTTTGTGGCAGCCGTGGTTATTGTGTTGGCTGTGGTGGGCCACCCACATGGACATGATGTTTTTGACATGCTCCTTGGTGCTGGAGGTGTACCTGGTTGTGGGTGGGGGGTCCAGTCCCTGGCTTGATGCTCCGGGTCCCCGAGTGGGGCCCTGAGGCACTGGCAATGTGCCTGGATGTGGGAGTGGGGTCTGGTCCCTGGCTCCAAGCCTTAGGTGTCCAGGTGGGCCCCAAGCACTGGTGGTGTGCCTGGGCCAGAACTAATTTTTTGTCCTTTGCTTACTCCTAAAACGGGGGAACTTCCTGTGGGAACCAGTACTTGAGCTGTGTTGTTGAGCTAAATTTCTGCTTTGCTGCTGTTTCCCTAGGGAAGACTTTTTGTGCAGCTCAGGGTTTAATCGTTGACCATATAGGTACTTCCTTCTGGTTGTGTAGAAATTCTGATCTGGGCCTAAATCTTTTCATCAAACTACACCCCATGCAATTCTGTATTCCCAACCAGTCTCCTCTGAGTGGTTTCATGCTGACTGGGGGGCAGATTGGCTGTCCTTGCTGTGTCCCAGTGTTCTCCCGGTGGGCCCGTCTCCCCCACCACCCATGCTCCAAACACTTCCCATGGGATGGGCCCTGAGCTGGTCCCTTGCAATGACTCACTGGCCTCTGAATGGCTCCCCTTTTTCAGCAGTTCTAGCTCCTTGCTCCTGCATGGGTCCACAGGAAACGTATTAGCGGTCTTGCTGTCCTAGGGGCTGCCAAGGACCTCTACTCCCCTGCTGCTTCCAAATAACAGCACGGCTGTGGCTTCTGCCAGGTCCTGCTCCATGTGCTCAGCAGTTCAGCCTTAAAGTGGCCGCAGCCCGAAATGCTCAGAGCAGTTTTTTCTTTCTCTCATCATGGCCTCTCCCCCTTCATGAACTCTGTAGGTCTCTCCTTCTCTTCCTCTGAGCTCCAGCGGCCCCAGCTTGGCTGATGTAACATTTTTATAGTTGTAAATTGGTTGATTTGTAGGAGAGAGTGATGGCGGGGACCATCTATTCTGCCGTCTTGACTGAAACCTCTGATCTATTTGGTTCTAATTGGTTTGGTTAATGGGGACCCTGGCTAAGGAACATACTCCAAACTCTTCATATTATCCTCCTAATAGTCATAATAGTAGTCTCCCTTGCTGTGATGTATTCTCCCCCCAATTTTTTTTTTTTTTGTCTTTTTCCGTGTCCGGCAACGGATCGCAACCCTCAGTGTTGCCCCCGTACCGGACCGGGGACCGGCAACGGGATCGCAACCCTCGGCGTTGCTCCCGCACCTCGCTCAGCCAGTGAGCGGGAACCGGTCTGTATGTGGGATCCGAACCCTCGGGCGGGAGCGCCGCCGCGCCTCCCAAGCGGCGCACTATCCAGTGCGCCACTGGGCCGGCCCCCTCCCCCAAATTTTAAACGTTTGTATGCAACCATCTGTAGAACATCAAATGGTCTCTCTTCAACTGAAATTACAAAAACTCAAAAAAATGCATGATCATGAGGATACGTAACCTATGAATAATGTGTTGAGACTGGAACCCAAAATAATGGTAACGTAGAGTAGCACTAATGCCATAAGTTTTGGTCACACTCTCTGTAGGTGAGAACCAGATCAAAAAGATGGGTATTGTTAAACAAAATTATGGGAGGCCACCGATTTGTACTGAGCTCCTGCACCAGGCTCCAACAGATCAGACCAAACCAAAATGGAGTCACTTGAGTGCATTGGTGGTGTAGTGGTGAGCATAAGTGCCATCCAAAATGGAGTCCCTGGGCCAGCCCATGGCCCACTCAGGAGAGTGTGGTGCTGATAACATCAAGGCCACGGGTTCAGATCCCTATATAGGGATGGCCAGTTAGCTCACTTGGAGAGCCTGGTGCTGACACCAAGTCAAGGGTTAAGATCCCCTTACCGGTCATCTTAAAAACAAAACAAAACAAAATGGAGTCCCTCATGGTAAATGCCACGTAATCAAACAGATCTCAGATTTTTTTTTCTCCTGAAAACAGGACATTGCAGCATAATAAGGAAGTCCCCTCTGCTCTAACCCTTACAAAAAAGTAACCTAAAGTAGTCTGATGTTAACCAATCAGTCTTTTTTTCTATTGTTTCCTTGTTTCTACCTTACAAAGGATGCTGTTCTGCTGTTTCCTAGTGGGATTTGAGACCAAATAAGTCCATTTATAATGGTGACAGAGAGTGATGTCAATGCCTAAAGTTTTGGTCAACCTCTCAAAATCGAGTCAGCCAAAAGAGGGGAATCATTAAATTGATTTTGGCCTAGAGGTTTCTCCAAACAGAGTGAACTGTAACCTACTCTTATAATTACAGCAGCTGAACTTCAGTCAACCACAGGCAGCCTAGTGTTCAAACCAGGCAAATGCCCAGCTGTAACCAATGCAGTTATTTCTGTATTTCACTTCTGTTTTCTATGCATCACTTTTCCTTTTTCTGCCCATAAATTTTGTCTGACCAGGTAGCAATCCTGGAGTCACTCTGAACCTATTCTGGTTCTGAGGCCTGCCTGATTTTTGAATCATTCTTTGCTCAATTAAAATCTGTTATATTGGGGCCGGCCTGTGGCTCACTCGGGAGAGTGCAGTGCTGATAACACCAAGGCCACGGGTTCGGATCCCATATAGGGATGACCGGTTTGCTCACTGGGTGAGCATGGTGCTGACAACACCAAGTCAAGGGTTAAGATCCCCTTACCGGTCATCTTTAAAAAAAAAAAAAATCTGTTATATTAAAAACATTTTTTTTTTTTGAATTTTGATAGAATTAATCAGTGAAGCTTTCTGGACTTGGAATTTTCTTTATGGGAAAGTTTTTAATTACAATTTCAATTTCTTTAATTGGTATTTGGCTATTTATGTTATCTACGTCTTGAGTATGCTTTAGTAATTTGTGTCTTTCAAGGAATTTGTCCATTTCACCTAAATTGGTGAATTTATACCTTGCACTTGTTAACTAGATGACTGTAGCAACCTCAGTCTGATAAGCACACGATTACCCAGAGTATGATCCTGAGTATGATGATTACTCAGGAGTGAGTGTGATCATTCCACCAAGTAAGCCACCGAGAATAGCAGAGACATTTTCTGAGTGAGGAGAATCTAGAATGCATAGTACAGAAATGAGACTTAAAAAGTTCTTTGTGGCACCAAGACCAGCTGCAGCTCCAAAGGCTGTAGTTCATTATGCTAATTTTGCTCTCCAATGTTTCCCCCAGGAAGAGAAAGGCCCACTAGAATCCTGTGGAAGCTGCTCCCAGAACCTATATATAGAAGTATATTCAAGTGATGCATCAGGGGGACTGTGGTAGATATTGTAAGATGCCACCTAGATTCCTCTTCAGAATAAAGGATTTATTCCCCAGCTGCTGGGATGGCTGCCAGTAGATGCTCAGCCTCTTTGAGGCTTGTCTGAACTAACAAAAACTACCATATGCTTATAATTTGTGTAAATGTTTATGTGTGATGGTTCATTCAGGTGTCAACTTGACTGAATTAAAGGGTACCTACATAACTGGAAAAGCATTTTTTCTGGGTTTATCTGTGAGGGTGTTTCTGGAGAAGACTGGTGTGTGAGTTGATGGACTGAGTAGAAAAGATTCACCCTCAATGTGGATGGGGATCATCCAGTTGGCTGGGGGCCAATATAGAACAAAAAGGCAAAGGAAAGGCAAATTTGTTCTCTCTTCTGGAGCTGGGATACCCTTCTTTTCCTGCCTTTGGACATCAGAACTCCAGGCTCACTGACCTTTGGACTCTGGGACTTGCACCAGCATGCCGCTGGTTCTCAAGCCTTTGGCTTGACTGAGAATTATACCATGGGCTTCCTTGGTTCTGAGGCTTTCTGACTTGGACTGAGCCATGCTACTGGCATCCCTAGTTCTCCAGCTTGCAGAAAGCCTATTGTGGGATTTCTTAGCCTCCATAATTGTGTAAGCCAATTCCCCAAAGAAATCCCCTCTCATCTATCTATCTATCCTATTGGTTCTGTATGTCTGGAGAACCCTGATTAATACAATATGCATATATATGTGTGTGGGTATATGTGTGTACATTTATTTTTGTCTGCACACACATACACATTTATTTATATATTTCTGGGTTTTCTTTTCTATTCCACTGTTTTATTTATTTATTTTTTTGTGGCTGGCCAGTATGGGGATCTGAACTCTTGACCTTGGTGTTATCAGAACCATGCTCTCTGAAGTGAGCTACCAGCCATCTACCCTTTTTTTTGGTGGCTGGCTGGTATGGGAATCTGAACCCTCAACCTTGGTGGTTTACTTATCTCCTGCTGCACCTCTACTATGCTTATTTTTAAAAGTCAGGTTTATTGAAGCATAATTACATTCAGTCAAATTCACTGAAAACCCACAATTGTGTAACCACCACCACCAAAATCACATAGAAGAGTTCTGTCACTGTAAAAAATTACATTTTATCTTTTAGTCAACCTCTTATCCCACCACTCATCTGTTTTCTTTCCCTATAGTTTTGCCTTTTTCCAAACTGTCATATAAATGGAATTATACAGCATGTATTCTTTTTTTTTTTTTTTTAAAGATGACCGGTAAGGGGATCTCAACCCTTGACTTGGTGTTGTCAGCACCACGCTCAGCCAGCGAGCGAACCGGCCATCCCTATATGGGATCCGAACCCGGGGCCTTGGTGTTAACAGCACCGCACTCTCCCGAGTGAGCCACGGGCCGGCCCTATACAGCATGTATTCTGACAAGCTTTTATTCAGTTAGCATAATGCAGTGGAAATTCACTTGTGTTGTTTCGTGTATGAGTAGTTTATTTTTACTACTGAGTAGCATTCCACTGTACAGGTATGTATGTATTCCAACTTGTTCATCCATTCATCAGTTTTCCTTTTTTGGCTGCTGGCCAGTGTGGGGATCTGAACCCTTGACTTTGGTGTTATAATAATGCATTCTAACCAACTGAGTTATCCAGCCAGCTCACCATTCATCAGTTGAAGGACATTTAGATTGTTTCCATTTTGGTGATTATAATAAAGCTGCTATAAAACATTCATGTACAGATTTTTGTGTGAACATGAGTTTCATTTAACTTTGGTAAAATACCTGTACAAAGTTGGAGTATTGAGTTGTACAGCAAGTGAACGTTTATAAGAATCTCCTAAACTGTTTTCCAAATTACTGTACCATTTTGTATTTCCATCAGCAATGTATGAGAGTTCTACTTGCTCCACGTCCTTGTCAATACTTGGTTTTGCCAGTTTTTTATTTTTAAAATGTTAGCGTTTGTAATAGGTGTGTACTGTTAATCTCATTGAGGTTTTAATTTGCATTTCCCTAATGAATTATGTTGTTATGTCCTTATTTTCCATCTATATATCTTCTTCGGTAGAATATATGTTCAAATCTTTTGCCCATTTTTTAAAAGTTTAGTTGTTTTCTTATTGATGTGTTTAAGAGTTGTTTATATATTCTGAATATGGATCTTTTATCAGATTACATTTTTGCGAACATTTTCCCCAAGGCTTGTTTTTTCCCATTTTATTAACAATATCTTTCATGGAACATTTTTTTCTTAATATTATTATATACATTCTATGATGTTATTGTGGAGCAGTTGGGGAGGAGGGGGAGAGGAGAAAGGGGAAAGAAATAGGGTGGGAGAAGGATGAAGAAGGAGGAACGGGGTTGAGGCCTGTGGCACCCCCTCATTCCTGCAGGGGAGACCAGGGGGCTTCCAGCGGTGGCTTGGTCATTGCTGGGCTGGGTGCAAATGTCAGGGGGGTGTAGCTAAAGCCCTCGCTGGTCCCCCACTGCCCCAGCTCAGGAGCCTGGGGCACCTCCTGCAGCAACTCAGTGGTTGTTGCTGGGCTGGTTGCAGGTGTCAGAGGGCATGGCTGAGGCCCCCAGTCCTCCCCCCACCCTGGCTTGGTAGTCCAGGGGACTTCTGGCCCTTCTAGGTTTTATAGGTATTCTTTGGTGATGTGAGACCTTTACTAGTTAATATCAAACTCTGTCTCTGGTTTGTGGGTATTTTGTTTTTTCTTTCAGTTCTGTGTTGGATTATTTGCTGTTCTCACCACTTAAACTCTGCACTGGAACTAATTTGTTGTCCTTTGCTTACTTCTTCTTCTTCTTCTTTTTTTTTTTTTAAAGATGACCGGTGAGGGGATCTTAACCCTTGACTTGGTGTTGTCAGCACCACACTCTCCTGAGTGAGCCATGGACTGGCCTGTCCCTTGCTTACTTCTAAAATGGGGGAACCTCCTGTGGTTACCAGTACTTGAGCTCTGTGGTTTAACTAAATTGTTGCTTTGCTGCTGATTTTCCGGGGAAGGCTTTTTGTGCAGCCCAGGCTTTAATGGTTGACTTTGTAGGTACTTCTGGTCTCGTGAGATCCAGTGCATTTGGGTTGTGCAGAAACTCTAGTCTGGGCCTGAATCTTTTCAGCAAACTGCAACCCCTGCAGATCTTTATTACTGACCAGTCTCCACTGAGTGGTCCTGTGCTGACTGCAGGGCAGATCAGCTGACCTTGCTGTGCCCCAGTGTTCCCCTGGTGGGCCCGTCTCCCCCACCACTCATGCTCCAAGTACTTCCCATGGGATGGCCACATGCTGGTCCCTTGCAATGACTCACTGGCCTCTGAGTGGCTCCTTTTATTCAGTCTTGTGGCTCCTCTCTCCTATGTGGGTCCACCGGCACACTGTTAGTGGTCTTGCTGGCCAGGGGGCCACCAAGGTCCTCTTCTCCCCTGCCACCTCCAAGCAACTTCATCCGAAGGGCACAGCTGCGGCTTTTGCCAGTTCCTGCTCCATGCACTCACCAGCTCCAGCCTTGAAGCAGCTGGGATTCAAAATGGTCAGAGTTGTTCTTTCTCTCATCATGGCTTCTCCTGCCTTCATGCATTCCGTAGGCCTCTCCTCCGCTTTCCCCAAGCTCTAGCGGCCCCAGCTTGGCTGTCATTGCTTTTTATTTTATTTAAAAAAAAATTTTTTTTTTCCTTTTTTTTTTTTTTTCTTTTTTCTTTCTTTTTTTTTTTTAAAAGATGACCGGTAAGGGGATCTTAACCTTCGGCTTGGTGTTGTCAGCACCACGCTCAGCCAGTGAGCGAACCGGCCATCCCTATATGGGATCCGAACCCGTGGCCTTGGTGTTATCAGCACCGCACTCTCCCGAGTGAGCCACAGGCCGGCCCTTTTTGTCTTTTTTCGTGTCCGGCAACAGATCGCAACCCTCAGTGTCACGCCCGTACCAGACCGGGACTGGCAACGGGATTGCAAACCTCGGTGCTGCACCCACACCTCGCTCAGCCAGTGAGCGGGAACCGGTCTGTATGTGGGATCCGAACCCTTGGCGGGAGCGCCACCATGCTCCCAAGCGGCGCACTGTAGCAGTGCGCCACCGGGCCGGCCCAGTCATTGCTTTTTAATAGCTGTAAATTGGTTGATTTGTGGGAGAGAGTGATGATGGCAACTGTCTACTCTGCCATCTTGACCAGAAGCCTCCTCATGGAATATTTAGTAATTATAGTTCCTTTGCCTTTTCCTATAAATTTTAGAATCCGCTTGTTGATCTCTACAAGAAGAACTGCTGAGGTTTCGATTGGGAATATGAGTATGTTGAATTTGCACATCAATTTGGGAAGAATTGACATCTTAATGATATTGAGTCTTCCGATTTATGCAAGTATACATGAAAGTAAGAATGGTATATCTTTCCATTCATTCCCATCCTCTTTGATTTCTTTCATTAGTTTTATAATACTCAGCATACAGATCTAGCACATATTTTTCTAGACATATGTAAATATTTCATGGAATTTTTTTAGTGCAATTGTAAAAGGTATTGTTGCTTTAATTAAATTTTCTAATTGTTTATTGCTACTAGATAGAAATACAATTGATTTTTCTACATAGGTCTTATCCTGTGACGTTGCTTAACTCACTTATTCTAGTAGCTCTTCTGTAAATTCTTTGGAATTGTCTATGTAATCATATAACCCAAATATAGTTTTATTTATATAAATGTGTAAAATGCATATGGACTAATTATTTCATTAAAATATTCATATATATAATTAATTTTTGTGCTCTCTAGTCGAGGGCTTAGCAGTCTTTTCCTAAAATGAGCCAGATAGTAAACACTTTAGGCTTGAGGGCCATATGTTTTCTGGTGAAACTATTAAACTTGGCTCTTGTACTGTGAAAGCAGCCCTAAGCAGTAGGTAAATGAATGGTTGTGGTTGTGTCCTAATAAAACTTTACTTATTTTTTTTGGCAGCTGGCCAGTACAGGGATCGAACCCTGGACTTTGGTATAATTAGCACCATGCTCTAACCAACTGAGCTAAATAGCCAGCCCTAAGAAAACTTAAAAAAAAAAAAAATAGGTAACTATCAAACATGCTATAGTCTGGGCCGGCCCTGTGGCTCACTCGGGAGAGAGCGGTGCTGATAACACCAAGGCCAAGGGTTCGGATCCCACATAGGGATGGCCGGTTAGCTCACTGGGTGAGCGTGGTGCTGACAACACCAAGTCAAGGGTTAAGATCCCCTTACCGGTCATCTTTTAAAAACAAACAAACAAAAAAAAACATGCTATAGTCTGGGCCGGCCCCGCGGCCCACTCGGGAGAGAGCGGTGCTGATAACACCAAGGCCAAGGGTTCGGATCCCACATAGGGATGGCCGGTTAGCTCACTGGGTGAGCGTGGTGCTGACAACACCAAGTCAAGGGTTAAGATCCCCTTACCGGTCATCTTTTAAAAACAAACAAACAAAAAAAAACATGCTATAGTCTACTGACCTCTGAAAGAACCTCAGTCTGTTCCACTGACCTAATGATCATTCTCTATACCTCTGCCATGATATTTTAATTACTATAGATTTATACTATATTTTAATATCTGGTGGAAAAAGTCCTTTTCATTTTTATTCTTTTTATTTTTAATTTTTTTCCAGATTTATTGAAGGATAATTGATAAATAAAAATTGTATACATATGCATAAGGTGTACAACATGATGACTTGATATATATATATATTGTGAAATGATTACCATAGTCATGGTAATTAGCACATCCATCACCTCACAGTTATCTTTTTTTTTTCTTGGCGGTGAGAACACTTAAGATTTACTTTCTTAGTAAATTTCAAGTATAGAACATAGGGCTAGCTGGTTCAACGGGTTAGAATGCCACCTTGTCACACCAAGGTTAAGGGTTTGGATCCCTGTACCAGCCAGCCACCAAAAAGAAAACAAAATCAAGTATAGAACACAGTATTATTAACTATAGTCACCATGCTGTACATTATGTATCCAGAAATTATTTATCTTATAACTGAAAATTTGTACTCGTTGACCAAAATCTTATTCCTCCTAGAATGTTTTTATATTCCTAATAATGTTGTTTTCTGTGCTCAGAACAATGGATGATGCTGTACTAGCTTATGGGGATTGTTTTGCAAAAACATGAAGATTGCCTCATTTCACTGTTGTGGTCCTGGTTTCAGCTACAATGGATGGTCATGAAGCCAGAAGAGTTGTCTACCTGACCAACTTCTGATGAAAGCTTCATACGCTTGGACAAAAGTGGGCTCTCATGGACAGAGACATTTCACATGTGTTCCCTGTAGTTTGCTGCTAGAAAGAGTGTGTTCTGTGCAGCCCCAGGAGTGGAAAGACTTGGAAGACTATGTCTGACTTCTCTGAACTTAACCCAATGCATATCTTTGTCCTGTTGTTCTTACTCCATGTTTTGCAGTAATAAGTCTTAGCTGTGAGCATAACCAATTGAATCTGGTGAATCATTCTAGTGAACCACTTAACTTGAGGGTGATCATGGGACTCCCGAAACAATTGTTTTTGGTGGCTGGCTGGTATGGGAATCTGAACACTTGACCTTGATGTTATAACACTGTGCTCTAACCAACTGAGCCAACCAGCCAGCCCTGAAACAATTTTTTAAATAAGCCAATCTTTTTTTTTTTTTTTCTCTTTGTCTTTTTTTTTACTGACCGGTAACGGGATTGCAACCCTTGGTGTCGCGCCCGTACCGGGGACCGGCAACGGGATCGCAATCCTCGGTGTTGCACCCGCACCGCGCTCAGCCACTGAGCGGGAACCGGTCTCCACATGGGATCCGAACCCTCGGCGGGAGCGCCGCCGCACTCCCAAGCAGCGCACTCTCCAGCGCGCCACCGGGCCGGCCCTAAATAAGCCAATCTTATATCCAACCAAACTGATGTTAAACTTTTATCAGAGCTAATAGTTTGCTAGTTAATCTTCTAGGTAGAGGATCATATTGTCTTCAGAAAATGTGTATTACTTTACTCCTTTGTACTATTTATTGGTTTTAACTAGTTAATTAATCTGCTAGGCCCTCTAGTACAATGCTGTCTAGCAGTGTACTTATCTTAGTTTTTTTTTGTGGTTTTTTGCAGCTGAATGAAATCTTGACCTTGGTGCCTTGTTATCATCACCACACTCTGAGTGAGTTAACCAGCCAGTCCTATCTTGTTTCTAGTTTTAATGAAAAACTTCTCAATATCTTATCACTAACTGTGATGTTTACTGTAATTTTCTTTTTTTTTTTTCTTCTTGTCCTTTTTCGTGTCCAGCAACGGATCGCAACCCTCAGTGTTGCGCCCGTACCGGACCGGGACCGGCAACGGGATCGCAACCCTCGGTGCTGCGCCCGCACCTCGCTCAGCCAGTGAGCGGGAACCGGTCTGTATGTGGGATCCGAACCCTCGGCGGGAGCGCCGCCACGCTCCCAAGCGGCGCACTGTAGCAGTGTGCCACCGGGCCGGCCCTACTGTAATTTTCTGATAAACATTTTAATATTAAAGAAATTTCTTCCTATTCCTAGTTGACTGAGTACTTATCAGCAATGAGTGTTAAAGTTCATAATTCTTTTCTTGGGCCGGCCCAGTGGCGCACTGCTACAGTGCGCCGCTTGGGAGCGCGGCGGCGCTCCCGCCGAGGGTTCGGATCCCACATACAGACCGGTTCCCGCTCACTGGCTGAGTGAGGTGCGGGCGCAGCACTGAGGGTTGCGATCCTGTTGCCGGTCCCGGTCCGGTATGGGCGAGACACTGAGGGTTGCGATCCATTGCCGGACACGAAAAAAGACAAAAAGGAAAAAAAAAAAAAAGTTCATGATTTTTTTCTTACATTTATTGAGATAATCATGTTTTTCTTTTCTAATAAAGTAGTCTGAACTTGGCATCTCTTTTAAGGTATTGATCTTTGACTACCTTTAATTTCCTTTGTGGTTATTCAAACTTTCTGATTTTCTATATCCAAATTTGAGAATTTTCATTTTTCCATCTAGGTCAAAGGTTCAGATCCCCATAACAGCCAGCCACACACACACACACACACACACACACACACACACACACACACACACACATTTTTTCCCCCCAAGAATATAGTCCATTGTCTAGTTTTCATTTATTTCATTTAGAATAATTGTAGCTTTAAATGAAACAGCCAAGAATGAGTGGTTCTAATAAAAATTTTCAAGAAAGATCCTATGTGTGGACATACAAAAATAAATATTATTATTTATTATATTTATTCATTTACTTAGGCACTGGTCAGTATGGGGATCCAAACCCTCAACCTTGGTGGTGTCATAACACTGTGCTCTAACCAACTGAGCTAACCGGCCAGCCCCCTAAAATAAATATTTAAATAATATTTTTATTTATTTATTTTTTTTTTCTTTCTTTTTTAGTTTTTTATTCCTAATGTTATTACTATTATTCACAAAAATTGGGTAAAAGAGATATTAAGTAGAAAGTCATCATTCCTTTTCATTGTTCAAGACTTTGGGGTTTTTTCCTTCCTGAATCTTCCCCACGGGCTGAATCTTTGAAAAAAAATTTTTTTTAATTGAAACATATCAATTGTACATATACGTGGGGTATGGAGTTATATATATTTTTTTTTTTTTTAATTTTTATTTTGTCAATATACACTGTATATGATTATTATGGCCCATCACCGACACCTCCCTCCCTCCTCCCTCTCTCCCCTTCCCCCCAAGAATGTCTTTTCCGTTTGCTTGTTGTAGTAACTTCATGAAAGTATAGTTGTTATATCTTCTTCC
>NW_007727058.1:26862-35439 GCF_000696425.1 Galeopterus variegatus
CGCGATGTTCTGTAGATATCTGCCATGTCCAATTGGTCTAAAGTATTGTTAAGATCTTGTGTTTCTCTGCTAATTCTTTGCCTAGTTGATCTGTCCAATATTGACAGTGGGGTATTCAGGTCCCCTGCAATTATAGTATTAGTGTCTATTTCCTTTTTTAGTTCTAATAGAGTTTGTTAAATAATATTTTTAATATTAATAATAATGTTGGGGCTGGCCGGTTAGCTCAGTTGGTTAGAGTGCAGCCTTATATCACTAAGGTCATGGGTTCGGATCCCAATACCAGCCAGCCGCCAAAAAATAAAAATTATAAAAAAATTAAAAATAATGTTAAGTGATCTCTGTCATTTAACATTAAACAATGATCTGCTTAATCCATGCCTCATCTTGTACACATGCTTTGTTACCATACTACAGGGGTCCATCCCTCAAAGAGCATGCAAAACCATCAAGACCAGGGTAGGAGGAAAAGGCTTTATTCTTTGCAAGTAAGGAGAACACTGGCGATCACTCCCAAAGCAGTGTCTCTGTGAACAAAATAAAGGGGTTGTCTTATATAGCCAAAGTTTCCATCTAACTTCCTCCCAAGTTCTCACTGAGTTCTCTTATGTAAATGAAGGATACAAGCTTGTTCGGTTTGGATTGGTTGACTATGGGACATAGTTCATCGGTCAGTTCTGAAGACAAATTTGTATTTGGACCTAGTAAGGAACGTGACCTTTGGGCAACAGCAAAACTTCAGGAGTTGTCACACTGGCTAAACGTTGAGCCCCCACCTAGTATAGATTAAAGTCCATGGGTGATGAATTGAGACTTCCCCATGGTGGTTGGCCCATAACATAAAACTGGGACAGGCAAGTGCAGAAATCCTGGCTCCTCTCTGGGTGGAGATTTTAGCATTAAAATGAGGCAAGTTCACCAAAGTTCATCTCTGTGGCCTGTATTTCAGTTTCAGTTGATATATTTTGAGGGCAGTCTAGTATTTCATGGCTCATGACTTCCTGCCTCCTCCTGCAACAGAAACTCAGAACAAAGAGTTATGACGAGTTCACTTCCTATTTTGGACTTTTAGCTGTGGGGAGCAACTGGGTATTTAGGAGACCCTGGACTTTAGGTCACAGCTTTTCCCCCTCACTTATGAAATATATATTGTGTAAAACACTTTAAGGTACTGTATTAAATATAATGCTTCCACACTTATTTGCAATATTCCTTTCTAATATATTGTCAATAAATTTCTGTGCAGATATCTCTAGGCTTCTCCTTTTAGTTATTATCTCTGACCAGGATTGTGTAGATATTTACCCCAAATACCAACAGTTCCCATCTCAAATGCTTTTCTAGAACCTTGCAACTACCCCATTAGGAGGTGGAGTTTATGTTCCCTACCTCTGAACTTGAGTGGGCCCTGAAATTGCTTCAACTAATAGAGCACAGTAGAAGCAATGCTATGTGACTTCCAAGGCTAGGTCATAAGAGGTGACACAGATTCCACTTGGTTCTTTTCTAGGAGGCTCACTCGTAGAAACAGCCATCATGCTATGAGGAAGCCCAGGCCACAAGAAGAGGCCAAATAAGAGGAAACAAGGACCTTGGTCCTCAGCCCTGGATGAGCTGCCGGGCAACAGCCTGCACCATCTTGCCAGCAACATAAATGATCCACCTTGGAAACTAATCCCCTAACCCTTCTCCGAGCCCCAGAGGATGTCATGTGGAACACAGACAAGTCTTCCCTGCTGGAGTTCCTGCCCAGATTGAAATTTTGTAAGCATAATTATGATTGTTTTTGTTTTAAGCCGCTGTTCTATCAGGCAGCAACAGACAACTGATACAAGGATAAATCTGAAAAGTAGCTGACAATGGGAAGCATATTACTTCTGAATTTCTTTGTTCCTTCATTTAACAGCTTTCTTACGGCTACCAATACCTGTTTGTTTTTAACTTCACTTTTGCCTCTTTGCTGCCTTATCATTCTTTATTACTTGTAAATACTGGTGTTCCCCCATGCTCAATCCTGGGCCCTGTCATTTTATCTGCCCTCTTCTCTTCTCTAATTATGCTTTCTCCCTACGAGATCTCATGCAGTCCTATACCTTTAAATATAACCTGTATACTGAAGACTCCAAAATTTGTATCTCCTTATGAGTATTCCTCTAAATCCTGACTGGTACTTTGAACTGCTCACTTGACTGGTACAAATGAACTGCTTTCCATTTGAATGTTTAGCAGCATTCTCTAACTTAATATGTTCAAAGAAGAAATATTAATCCCACATCCCCTAACTCATTTCTCCTTCAGTCTCCATAAGTCTCAACCAGTCACCCAGTTCCTAAGGCCAAAAACTTAGGATTCATCTTTAATTCCTTTCCTTCTCCCAATGCCACATCTAGACCATCAGGAATATTAACAGATTAGCATGTATCTTTTAGCACCTTTCTCATTGTTAAGATACACTTATACAAACACTTACATTAATATGCATATACATGGCTTTTGGTCTAACTTATACAGAAACCAAATATACATTACCCTGGAACTTTTTCAACTGACTTCCCTATAATCAAAGATTAGTTATAATTAATCTTTATCAAGAGATACAGATTCAACTCTATCTTTCCCCCTAATTTCTTAACAGATATCTAAATGTAAATAAACATCTGTTTATGATATGGATCACAATACACTTACTGAGATGTGGTGATAGTAATTTTTCCTTTCTTTTTTCTCTTCATTTCTTCTGACTCCCAAATCAAGGTAACTCAAGTTAACTAAATGGAATATAGCTGCTCTTATCTTTCTCCAAACTCATAAAATCAAATAAAGATATGCATGTATGTGTGCATACGTATATATGCACATTTATATATAATCCAAGCATCTTGCTTTTCCCATTCAACCAAACCGAAAACCTCACAGAAACTCCTCCAGAACACCCAGTATAGTAAAAATTCATCATTCCTTTTTTTTTTTTTTTTTTTTTTTAAAAGATGACCGGTAAGGGGATCTTAACCCTTGACTTGGTGTTGTCAGCATCACGCTCACCCAGTGAGTGAACCGGCCATCCCTATATGGGATCCGAACCCGTGACCTTGGTGTTATCAGCACTGCACTCTCCTGAGTGAGCCACGGGCCGGCCCCTTCATCATTCCTTTTGATGGCAGCATAATATCCCTTCCTATGGAGGTACCCAAATATATTCACCCATTCACTTAGTTATAAGCATTTACTTTATTTCTCCCACCATGAATAATGATTATCTTTGTGCATTTAATCTATGTACAAGCGTTTTTACATCTATGAACTAGAAGTTCAGTAACAGAATTTGTGGGGTCAAAGGACACAGTTTTTATTAAATAGTAAATATAAAAAATGATATTTATCACACAATATAGGCAAAATAACAGTAAAACAATTCCTAATTTACTCACTACTTAGTTTAAGAAACGGAGCTTTATCTTTTCTTTGAAGCCTCTTGAGGACCCCTATATGACCCCTTTTCGAAAAAAAAAAACAAAAACTATTCCGAAATTTTTTTTATCTTTCCATTCGACTTTGTTCCTCTATTAATTTAGAAGTTATACATTCTTTTAGTAGTTACCCTACATACTTTAATTTGTATACTTAAAAGAATAAAGGTTAAAGTCGATCAGTATTTTTACTCCGTTCTCAAACAATACAAAGGAGAACTTCAACAAGGAGAACTTGGAAAACTTCAACAGCAACAATTACCCCATCCATTCTGCTTCCAAATTATATGCTTTGTTGTCAAGGATATTAATTCTATCTTGCTTTACTTTATTAGCTATACAAATTATGTACTATAATCATTAGTTTATATATTAAATAGTTTTAACCACTTATTTACCAATTTCTTTGCTCATCATTCCTTCTTACATCAGGGATTATTTTTTGTTGCTGGTAAACTCTAATTTTTTTCTCTGAAAATATCTTGAATTAGATAACCTGGTTCAAATTCTGGCTTCAGCATCCTTTAATCATGTGACCCTAGATATATACCTTAACCTCTATAATCATTGGTTTATTCATCTGTAATACCAGTATAATCTTGAGAACTTTCATTCTCTGCTGGGAGAGACAAGTCTGGGAGGGAAGAATCAATAAGATGCTCCTGAGGAGATGAGTTCTCTGGAAGGATGCCAAAACCCCAAACAAAAGAGAATAAAATAAACATACACTCCAATCACTTCCCTGAATGCTTGATAATTGTAGGGAAGACAAGGTTAACACATACAGAAAAAAATTGCTTAAATAACAACATTCCTGTAAACTTGAGGGTTAAATTCTATGGTGCTTTTTAATCAGCACTTACAAGCCCAGTGAAATGGCTGGCTTGTAGGAGCTGATGAACGAGACTTTACAGAAGAGAGTGCTTGCCTGCATGCAAGCAGCTTGTTAGGCAACTCCAACAATCTAGTCTCAACAGAAAAATCCAATGTGAACAAACACTTCAAGTGTTTTTAAAAGAAAAAGAGTTGGGCCGACCCCGTGGCGCACTTGGGAGAGTGCGGGACTGGGAGCGCAGCGACGTTCCCGCCACGGGTTCGGATCCTATATGGGAGTGGCCAGTGCGCTCACTGGCTGAGCGCAGTGCCCGGCGACACCACACCAAGGGTTGCGATCCCCTTACCGGTCATGAAAAAGACAAAAAAAAAAAAATAATAATAATAAATAAATAAAAGAAAAAGAGTTGGTTTAAAAAAAAGTAGCAAAGTAATTATTCATTAAACACCTGGTCCATACAGGGTCATACACTATAATATATGAAAGACAGACTGCTTCTGCCTACAACAAACATAAAGTTGGAAAGATATACAAATTATGTAATTAAAATCAGTTAACAAAGTGATATGGAACAGAAAGTTTGGTTGTACAATAAGAACAACTACAGAGTATAATAATAATATATGGGAAGGTGTTGACTTGATACAAATAATATATATAACAGGAGTTATAGGAGGTAGAGCTCAATATAGGTTGTGTATTGTTTTCTATTGCTCTTACCTTGTGATCTTTATAAAACCATGTACTGGCAGCCCTCAACTTTTAAACATTTGACCTTGATATTCTTGTGTATACTATGCATGTATACTCCAAAACTGCCTCTCTGATAATAAATTCAACCTTTCATACATCAGCAGACTACTATTAACTACAGGCTATGACCACTGGAAAAAGACCCGGCTCTTCCAGGTGAGGGTGTTTGTGGGAGAAGTGCAGAGATATGGTTTCCCACGGTGCCTTGCCCAGCATAGGGCACCTTGTTGTCATTGCCATTCCTGCCTTCCTCCTGGCAAGGAAGAAACTGCAAGGAGTCCCTGGGGCTTGCCTGTCCCTCCAAAGCTGGCATCTCTTCAGGGGCACAATCAGTCCTCTGATAACCCTCTTTTGGGGGAAGGACTTGGTTAAGGAAAAGTGGATGGGAAGGGTCAAGAGTAGCTTCCCCACTTAGGATTCAAGGAGGAATGACTTTTTCCTTCTCTCTCAGAGCCTTAGCCAGGTTTGCATTGAGGCAGCAGAACTTCGGCCTGGGAACTTGGAAAAAAGGCACCACCCAGTGACACCTCAGAGTACCTCATTATCTTGATTTAGTTGCTTCTTCTGTGTGTGTCAGTCCTAAGAACTGTCTGATCAATATATTACCTCAAAAATTTGTTTACAGATGGTTTCCAACTCATGATGGTTTGATTTTATGATGGTGTGAAAGCCATACTCATTCAGTAGAAACCATACCCATATAGCCATTGTTCTTCACTTTCTGTACAGTATTCAATAAATTACATGAGATATTCAACCCTTTATTATAAAATAGGCTTTGTGTTAGATAATTTTGCCCAACTGTAGGCTAATGTATGTGTTCTGAGCATGTTTAAGGGAAGCTAGGCTAAGCTATGATGTTCGATAGGTTAGGCGTATTAAATGCATTTTCTACTTAACGATATTTTCAACTTATGATGGGCTTATCAGGACCTAACCCCCATCATAAGTTGAGGAGCATCTGTAGTGGTTCTGGAGGATATGCTCAGCGGATCAACTGATGCTCCCTTGCCCCAACTACATTTCTTCTTTCTCCCACCCTTTTACTAGATACCTGGCACCTACCCGTGGGGAATGACCGATCTTTTGCTTTCTGTCTCCAACAGATGCCCAAGTCGACTTTGTTTCAGGGTCAATACTGGACACTCTGGGGTTCCCTGGGATAAAGGCGGTCTGGGCCCACAGGAGACAGTAACAGTAGGAACAATTTATAAGGGTTTTTATGGTTTTTAGCACTCTGGGAATGGAATGCCTCTGTCTCATGTTAGGACTTTTAGACATTTTTCTTTAAAACACACAAAGCAGAAGGCTTTACGTAAAAAATAGAGATAGTCAGTATCTAACAATGCTAAAAAACAATTTTTCTCCCACAGCTTTGATAGGAAGACAGGCCCACATATGTGTTCCGAGGATGCATTCCCTTTGATTTAAAAATATGATTTCAGGGCTGCCCTGTGGCTCACTCGGGAGAGTATGGTGCTGATAACACCAAGGCCATGGGTTCAGATCCCATATAGGGATGGCCAGTTAGCTCATTGGGTGAGTGTGGTGCTGACACCACCAAGTCAAGGGTTAAAAGTCATCTTAAAAAAAAAAAAAAAATTCCAAAGAACCCCTAGTACAATCATAGACAAAGGCACTACCTGTGAAAACTTGGTTCATTTATTTAAGTTTGGGGCTTAGAATTTCCCACTGACCCCCATGGTTCCACATGCTTACTGCACTAGGTTCTGACTAGACTACAGAGGCCAGCTGTAGCTCTTGCAAGAGAACTGCTTACTTTGTTATTAAGGAAATAGGAAACCTGCACCTGACTGCTTTTTTCCTCATTTACTTCAGCTTTGCTTCTTATCACCTCAAGCTTACATTGTTTCAGCCGCCTTCACCTAAAATAGTACTGTCCTTCCTGTCCAATGTCAAGTGGCTCTCAATGGCCTATGTGACATCTAAGGCACACAGGACCTCAACCTATTCTTTCAAAACCTTTAATATAGCACTTAAACTGGGCACTTACTCAATGAGGGGCATTGTGCAAGCATGTTCACAACATTCTTTGTGCAGTGGATGATACCCTCATTTTCCAGGTGAAGCACTGGAAGCATGAGAAGCAACCATGCCCAGTGTCACATGGCTAGAAAGTGGCTGGTATACACAATGCCAGGTACATGTAGCTCTTAAGTATTGCACTATAATGCCTGAATAGGTGCTGATATTTATGGAAGGTTTAAGGCATTACAAATATCCCATTTGTAAACGACCTATCCACATCAACTTCGCAAAACGGGAAAAACCACAAGGAAATTAGTAACATTCACGGTCTGTAAAGAAGTGGCCATAAGAAGAGCCTATGGGAAGTCAGATGGACTCTGGCCCTCCGTCCCGTTCCTAAAGTTACCAGAAAAAAATGCCAGTGTAATTCCTAAGTGAGAAACAATGATAAAACACTAATTGACACTGCTAGCCTAAATATATGTAAAGCATATTTTTAAAAAGTTAGCTAGTGAAGGAGATCTATTGTCTTAGATCACATTTCAGTAATTATGACACACTTACATCCAACTGTTTGCTGGCAAAATCCAATTCAAAATTATAGAGGAAAAAAAGCCCACAAAAAAGCTGACCATATGAACCCCCAGTTTCGAAATGATCAATTGACATAAACTCTTCAATGTCTTGAGAGTTTAGCTAAACCACTTATGCATTCCTGTTTCTCCTTCCAAAAATAACTAATACATAGCCCTTAAAAGTTATCCTACTTAATCTCATCTTGTCATTTTTGCAGGAAAGTGATTAATAACCTTTTTTTCAGGACACTGCCTCCAAGGTCTCAAGAACCACGTAGAAGACGCGGGCAGTAGCTTCCAGATTTGGGGGTGGAGGCGGAATAGTGCGCGGAGGCGGAGATTAGGGGGCGTTGGGGACAGACCTGGGGGAGGTGGGAGGGGGCGTCCGGGGAGATCCGCTTCCGTAGTCGCTGAAGGGGCGAGATGAAGAGGCAAGTGGGAGAGCGAGAGAGAAGGAAAAATAAGAGAGGGGCGAGTGGGTCGAGAGGCCCGGGAGGAGCGGCGGCCGCGTTACCTCAAGGCCCGGAGGCCTGGAGGAGGAGCCCTCAACCCGCCGCGGACTCCGGGGCTCCCGGCGGGCAACTTCTGGAGGTCCTTGGGGCAGGAAGGCTAGTGTCTTGGCGGGCTTCAGACGTTCCCCCGACGTCGCCTGCAAACAACCTCGCAGCGGGCCAGTCCTCGCCTCCACCCGCGGCCGCCCGGCGGCCAGAGGGAGGGATCGTGGTGCCTCCTCCTCCAGGTCCTGGGCCCGCCAACATCACTCGGGCCGGGGACTTATTGTTCCCGGAAGCCGCAGACAGGGTCGGGCCGGGCCCGCCGGGCTGCGCTACGTCTCGTTCGCCCCTGCCCTGGGTTTTGCCAGCTGCGGCAGGCGCGCCAACTGGCGGCGGATGGGCGGCCCGTGTGTGTCTCTTTAAGGGGCCGGGCCTGCGCGGCTAAGGGGCGGGAGGGGTGAGCG